>NC_081292.1:126098996-126398996 GCF_030435805.1 Mustela lutreola | reverse complement strand
TGTCTGTTCGCCATCTGGATGTCTTCTTTGCAGAAATGTCTGTTCATGTCCTCTGCCCATTTCTTGATTGGATTATTTGTTCTTTGGGTGTTGAGTTTGCTAAGTTCTTTATAGATTCTGGACACTAGTCCTTTATCTGATATGTCGTTTTCAAATATCTTCTCCCATTCTGTCAGTTGTCTTTTGATTTTGTTAACTGTTTCCTTTGCTGTGCAAAAGCTTTTGATCTTGATGAAATCCCAATAGTTCATTTTTGCCCTTGCTTCCCTTGCCTTTGGCATTGTTCCTAGGAAGATGTTGCTGCGGCAGAGGTCGAAGAGGTTGTTGCCTGTGTTCTCCTCAAGGATTTTGATGGATTCCTTTCGCATATTGAGGTCCTTCATCCATTTTGAGTCTATTTTTGTGTGTGGTGTAAGGAAATGGTCCAATTTCATTTTTCTGCATGTGGCTGTCCAATTTTCCCAGCACCATTTATTGAAGAGGCTGTCTTTTTTCCATTGGACATTCTTTCCTGCTTTGTCAAAGATTAGTTGACCATAGAGTTGAGGGTCTATTTCTGGGCTCTCTATTCTGTTCCATTGATCTATGTGTCTGTTTTTGTGCCAGTACCATGCTGTCTTGATGATGCCAGCTTTGTAATAGAACTTGAAGTCCGGAATTGTGATGCCACCAATGTTGGCTTTCTTTTTCAATATCCCTTTGGCTATTCGAGGTCTTTTCTGGTTCCATATAAATGTTAGCATTATTTGTTCCATTTCTCTGAAAAAGATGGATGGTACTTTGATAGGAATTGCATTAAATGTGTAGATTGCTTTAGGTAGCATAGACATTTTCACAATATTTATTCTTCCAATCCAGGAGCATGGAAGATTTTTCCATTTCTTTGTGTCTTCCTCAATTTATTTCATGAGTACTTTATAGTTTTCTGAGTATAGATTCTGTGTCTCTTTGGTTAGGTTTATTCCTAGGTATCTTATGGTTTGGATGCAATTGTAAATGGGATTGACTCCTTAATTTCTCTTTCTTCCGTCTTGCTGTTGGTGTAGAGAAATGCAACTGATTTCTGTGCATTGATTTTATATCCTGACACTTTACTGAATTCCTGTATAAGTTCTAGCAGTTTTGGAGTGGAGTCTTTTGGGTTTTCCACATATAGTATCATATCATCTGCGAAGAGTGATAATTTGACTTCTTCTTTGCCGATTTGGATGCCTTTAATTTCCTTTTGTTGTCTGATTGCTGAGGCTAGGACCTCTAGTACTATGTTGAATAGCAGTGGTGATAATGGACATCCCTGCCGTGTTCCTGACCTTAGAGGAAAAGCTTTCAGTTTTTCTCCATTGAGAATGATATTTGCGGTGGGTTTTTCATAGATGGCTTTGATGATATTGAGGTATGTGCCCTCTATCCCTACACTTTGAAGAGTTTTGATCAGGAAGGGATGCTGTACTTTATCAAATGCTTTTTCAGCATCTATTGAGAGTATCATATAGTTCTTGTTCTTTCTTTTATTGATGTGTTGTATCACATTGACTGATTTGCGGATGTTGAACCAACCTTGTAGCCCTGGAATAAATCCCACTTGGTCGTGGTGAATAATCTTTTTAATGTACTGTTGAATCCTATTGGCTAGTATTTTGTTGAGTATTATCGCATCTGTGTTCATCAAGGATATTGGTCTATAGCTCTCTTTTTTGGTGGGATCCTTGTCTGGTTTTGGGATCAAGGTGATGCTGGCCTCATAAAATGAGTTTGGAAGTTTTCCTTCCATTTCTATTTTTTGGATCAGTTTCAGGAGAATAGGAATTAGTTCTTCTTTAAATGTTTGGTAGAATTCCCCCAGGAAGCCGTCTGGCCCTGGGCTTTTGTTTGTTTGGAGATTTTTAATGACTGTTTCAATCTCATTACTGGTTATGGGTCTGTTCAGGCTTTCTATTTCTTCCTGGTTCAGTTGTGGTAGTTTATATGTTTCTAGGAATGCATCCATTTCTTCCAGATTGTCAAATTTATTGCCGTAGAGTTGCTCATAGTATGTTCTTATAATAGTTTGTATTTCTTTGGTGTTAGTTGTGATCTCTCCTCTTTCATTCATGATTTTATTTATTTGGGTCCTTTCTCTTTTCTTTTTGATAAGTCGGGCCAGGGGTTTATCAATCAATTTTATTAATTCTTTCAAAGAACTAGCTCCTAGTTTCGTTGATTTGTTCTATTGTTTTTTTGGTTTCTATTTCATTGATTTCTGCTCTGATCTTTATGATTTCTCTTCTCCTGCTGGGCTTAGGGTTTCTTTCTTGTTCTTTCTCGAGTTCCTTTAGGTTTAGGGTTAGGTTGTGTACCCGAGACCTTTCTTGTTTCTTGAGAAAGGCTTGTACCACTATATATTTTCCTCTCAGGACTGCGTTTGTTGTGTCCCACAGATTTTGAACCGTTGTATTTTCATTATCATTTGTTTCCATGATTTTTTTCAATTCTTCTTTAATTTCCCGGTTGAACCATTCATTCTTTAGAAGGATGCTGTTTAGTTTCCATGTATTTGGGTTCTTTCCAAACTTCCTTTTGTGGTTGAGTTCTAGCTTTAGAGCATTGTGGTCTGAAAATATGCAGGGAATGATCCCAATCTTTTGATACCGGTTGAGTCCTGATTTAGGACCGAGGATGTGATCTATTCTGGAGAATGTTCCATGTGCACTAGAGAAGAATGTGTATTCTGTTGCTTTGGAATGAAATGTTCTGAATATATCTGTGATGTCCATCTGGTCCAGTGTGTTGTTTAAGGCCTTTATTTCCTTGCTGATCTTTTGCTTGGATGATCTGTCCATTTCAGTGAAGGGAGTGTTAAAGTCCCCTACTATTATTGTATTACTGTTTATGTGTTTCTTTGATTTTGTTATTAATTGGTTTATATAGTTAGCTGCTCCCACGTTGGGGGCATAGATATTTAAAATTGTTAAATCTTCTTGTTGGACAGACCCTTTGAGCATGATATAGTGTCCTTCCTCATCTCTCATTATAGTCTTTGGCTTAAAATCTAATTGATCTGATATAAGGATTGCCACTCCTGCTTTCTTCTGATGTCCATTAGTATGGTAAATTCTTTTCCACCCCCTCACTTTAAATCTGGAGGTGTCTTCGGGCTTAAAATGAGTTTCTTGGAGTCAACATATAGATGGGTTTTGTTTTTTTATCCATTCTGATATCCTGTGTCTTTTGACAGGGGCATTTAGCCCATTAACATTCAGGGTAACTATTGAGAGATATGAATTTAGTGCCATTGTATTGCCTGTAAGGTGACTGTTACTGTATATGGTCTCTGTTCCTTTCTGATCTACCACTTGTAGGCTCTCTCATTGCTTAGAGGACCCCTTTCAATATTTCCTGTAGAGCTGGTTTGGTGTTTGCAAATTCTTTCAGTTTTTGTTTGTCCTGGAAGCTTTTAATCTCTCCTTCTATTTTCAATGATAGCCTAGCTGGATATAGTATTCTTGGCTGCATGTTTTTCTCGTTTAGTGGTCTGAAAATATCATGCCAGCTCTTTCTGGCCTGCAGGTCTCTGTGGATAAGTCAGCTGCCAATCTAATACTTTTACCATTGTATGTTACAGACTTCTTTTCCCGGGCTGCTTTCAGGATTTTCTCTTTGTTACTGAGACTTGTAAGTTTTACTATTAGGTGACGGGGTGTGGGCCTATTCTTATTGATTTTGAGGGGCGTTCTCTGAACCTCCTGAATTTTGATGCTCGTTCCCTTTGCCATATTGGGGAAATTCTCCCCAATAATTCTCTCCAGTATACCTTCTGCTCCCCTCTCTCTTTCTTCTTCTTCTGGAATCCCAATTATTCTAATGTTGTTTCGTCTTATGGTGTCACTTATCTCTCGAATTCTCCCCTCGTGGTCCAGTAGCTGTTTGTCCCTCTTTTGCTCAGCTTCTTTATTCTCTGTCATTTGGTCTTCTATATCACTAATTCTTTCTTCTGCCTCATTTATCCTAGCAGTGAGAGCCTCCATTTTTGATTGTACCTCATTAATAGCTTTTTTGATCTCAACTTGGTTAGATTTTAGTTCTTTTATTTCTCCAGAAAGGGCTTTTATATCTCTCGAGAGGGTTTCTCTAATATCTTCCATGCCTTTTTCGAGCCCGGCTAGAACCTTGAGAATTGTCATTCTGAACTCTAGATCTGACATATTACCAATGTCTGTATTGATTAGGTCCCAGCCTTCGGCACTGCCTCTTGTTCTTTTTTTTGTGTTGAATTTTTCCGTCTTGTCATTTTGTCCAGATAAGAGTATATGTAAGGCAATTAAAATACTAAAAGGGTGGCAACAACCCCAGGAAAATATGCTTTAACAAATTAGAAGAGATCCAAAATCGTGAGGGGGGAGAAAGGGGATAAAAAAAGGTTCAAAAAGGAAGAAAGAAAAATAAGAAAAAAGAAAAAAAAGGAAGAATTTTTAAAAAAGAAAACACCTAAGAAAAATATAAAAAAGAAAAAAATATATATATTAGATAAACTTGTAAAAAATCGTTAAAAAAGAAAAAGGTAACAGTTAAAAAAAAATTTTACCCGAAGGTGAGAAAAAAAAACAAAAAATGAAAAAGAAAAAAATTAAATTAACTGCAAGACTAAAAAAAATCACAGAGAAAAAGCCATGAGTTCCGTGCTTGGCTGTCTCCTTCTCTGGAATTCTGCTGCTCTCCTTGGTATTGAAACCGCACTCCTTGGTAGGTGAACTTGGTCTCGGCTGGATTTCTTGTTGATCTTCTGGGGGAGGGGCCTGTTGTAGTGATTCTCAAGTGTCTTTGCCCCAGGCGGAATTGCACCGCCCTTACCCGGGGCTGGGGTGAGTAATCCGCTCGGGTTTGCTTTCAGGAGCATTTGTTCCCTGAGCGCTTTCCATAGAGTTCCGGAGGACGGGAATACAAATGGCGGCCTCCTGGTCTCTGGCCCAGAGGAGCCGAGAGCCCAGGGCCGCACTCCTCAGTGCGCCCTCAGAGAACAGTGCCCAGCTACTCCCGTCTGCCTGACCTCTGGCCGCACTCCGAGCTCACTGAGCCTGTGACCGGTTCAAGGTCACCCTGAGCTGCAAGCTTACTGTCGGCTCTGTCTCTGTAGCCGGCTTTCCCGTTCCAATGCCCACAAGCTCTGCGACACTCAGACACCCCCAATCCTTCTGTGACCCTGCGGGACCTGAGGCCACGCTGACCCCGTGTGGGCTTTGCCCCGGGTAGCCTCTGGAGCGATGTCCCTCAGCGGAACAGACTTTTAAAAGTCCTGATTTTGTGCGCGGTTGCTCCGCCGCTTGCCGGGAGCCGGCCCCTCCCCCCGGGGTCTATCTTCCTGTCGCTTTGGATTCACTTCTCCGCCGGTCCTACCTTTCAGAAAGTGGTTGTTTTTCTTCTTCCGGAATTGCTGTTCTTCTTCTCTTCGATCTGCCGATGGATTTTCAGGTGTTTGCAATCTTTAGATAAGCTATCTAGCTGATCTCCGGCTAGCTGAAGTAGTCTCAGCTTGCTACTTCTCCGCCATCTTGACTCCCCCTCCTGGGATTTTCCTTTTATGAGATGTACCATGTATTTGCTTTTGTTACTTTTATTCCTTTTCTTTTTTTCTCCTTATTGCTATACTTCATATTTGAATTCCAAGGAATAGGAGGTATGCCAGGCAGGAGAAACCAAATTGAGAGGTAGTAAAAAGGAATACCCAAATTACACAACAGAAGTTCTTATTTTTATAATCTGTAACAACTGCAGCTCATCTGAAGTTCATATTTATATTGTTACTCTCCTCACTCTATGATCAAGATAGATGGAAAGCTACCTAGAAAATTACCAGTACTATGGAAGAGAAAAAGTGATCCCCACAAGTAATCTCTGGGGCAATTAAATAATCTTTCATGACTGATGTTCATAGCTCATCAACCAGAACATGTCACATGGCTCCAAGTTACTAGAAAGAGTTGAGAAATACAACTGTATCCTGTGCAAGCAATCTTTGGACAGTAACAAGAATGACTGTTGTGGTTTGGATTTGGGTTGGAGGGAGCTAGGTTATTTAGTCTCCAATTTTAATATGTTTGTTTTTTCTTATTCCTCAATCATGAAGGCTATTACTTCCTTTCTATTAGTAGGGTATTTCTGCTCAATTTTGTCCTAAAGATGCAGGTAGGATTCATAGAAATATTATTTAAGTCACTGGTTGTTCTCATTTTGATCTAATAATCACACACACATAAATATACTCCTCTCCACCATCTGACAGATCTCTCATGACCCTCATGCTTCTTAGGTATGACTCAGAAATCATAATTTCTCCCTCAGCAACTTCTCTGCTGAAATCCTTTACTGTCAACCAGGATCTCTACAGAGAGCACTTAGTCAAATCCTGGTTCTCCTGACTCTGACGAAAAAGTCATTGGGATAGACAAACGCTGCAATATGGCAGTATTTCCATTTTGAGAGTTCAATTCTTTGATAAAGTCCTAGGAGATATGCATAGTCCCCAGTGTTTATTATCATTGTGTTCCATACTTAATTATATTTAACAGGAATAAATATCAAACAATTTTGGTTTGGCTTTAGGGTGTTGTCCCTATTACATTTTGTTTGTTTGTTTTTATTGTATGTTACACCAAGAAAAATAGAAAACCTTAAAGAAAGGGAGAAAAAGAGTAAAACGCTTTTATTCTCCTATATTTCAAGGAAAGTTCCTATGGCCACTTACCTAATTCTTTAATGGAATTATATCTCTAACTCTTCCCAGACGTAAAACAATACAAGACTTTGCTGTTCATTTTCCAGCTTGCCCCTCTCCCATACCCCTGGGTAATGTGCGTCCTTTCTTCAAAATATTATCCTTTATCCTCCTTTATCCTTTCCTTTCTTTTCCCACTCAGGTCTTTTTTATTTTTCTCGCCTTGATGCCTAAACTTTGCTTCTCTCCCTTCAGTCCTTCACCATCCAATTTATTCCAACTGCTAACAAAAGAATTTTCCCCAATGTTCACTAAGACAAATACTATTCATGGCCTAACACAGTTAGCTTTCATGCTTTTCTCCAAACAACTTGGCAAGAAAACTAATTTATTTAGAACTTATGCTATGTGAATATAAACGCAGATTGAGACTAAATACTAAAGAAGCTTAAATATTTGTTTAAGAAATTTAGACTTCAGAGACCATCACACACAAACACACACACACAGAATATTCTCTACTGACGGCTGTCAGTAGCAAGTTCCCTCCTTTTAACGATAATAGCATTTTCTTATTCTTTTATAGCATTTTGCAATGAATTTATTTTGTGGCTCTTTAATGTCAAACACATGTCTTTTCATATCAGTATCCTACAAGCATCTGATCCAGATAGATTAATTAAATAATTAATGATGGGAGGGGAAATATACTACTGATGTAATATATTCATAATTATTTAAACTTTAGATAAGAGAGATAATTTACTCTTTACAAATATAATTTGTTTGATGTTTTATTATCTCTTTTATAGAGTGTCTTAGAAAATATGTGTAATTTCTCCAATAATTATTGATGAGGTGAGATCATACTTTTTTTCTCATCTTGATTTTCTTTCTGAGTCAAACTTTGCATCCTGTCGCTTCAGACAAGGAAAATTTCTGGAAAGCTTCGATATTTTAAAAAATTCCTAGCATAGAGCCATAGAATATTATGGAATATTATAGCTGCAAAGCATGAGTTTATTAGCATTAAAATCTAATTTCATTGCTTATAAGTAATTTTGTTTTTTAAAAATTATTACTATTTTGTATAAACAGTAAAAATACAATTTGGGCAGCAGTGTGCATATTGTTTAATTAAATTAGATTTGGTGCAGAACCATTTAAAATCCATTCTTTTAACATTTAAAGTAAAACAATTCTTTATAAGTAAAACTTTTTATTCTGTTTTTATAGATAAAATAATATACTTAAGCTTTTCTCCTATCATTTATTTACTCCAATCTTTTTTTTTTTTTTGCTAAGGATCATTACAAATTCCTGGAATTTGAGAGGTTTATCAACTGTTAAGGTGTTTTATAAATCATCACTTCTAAAATCTATGTTACAAAACAAACAAACAAACAAACAAAAACTATGTTGCCATATTTTCCCGCCATTAATAGAGGATTTGATACAGATACAGAACATTAGACTTATTTTTCTTTCCTCTACTTAAATGAGCTGCCTTTAGAATCAGTCTTAGAAATATATTAGCCTACCCTAGAAATGACTCAACATAAACCATTCATAGCCTATTCTTGTATATTTTGTTTCCTGAAATTAGTATTTTATGTGTCTATTAAAAAGTGCAAACATTTTAATAAAAATATCATTTTATACCTTCAACATTCAGCAAATAATCATTATCTATTTTGTCAGGCACTGTTATCAACAGCTTGTATCTGATTTGTGAAAATTAGGAGAAGGTGGAAAGAAACTGGATACCCAAAACAATGGTTCCCAATATCTTCCAATTCATGGCACAATACAAATAAATAATATCTGTACATCCCACTGGGACCACTGGTTACTTGGGTAAATGGATATGTAGATTCAAAGCTGGTGGTGTCCAACCAGGGCTCCAGCTACCCAAACTCCCATCAGCACCTTAAAGGCTCAGCAGACCAGAACCATGGCCCAGCTGCTACCCATCCCCAGCAAGATGGTGAAAAGCTGATTTGGAGACGCAGAGAGCAAGATTGTGCCAAAGGAAAACACTAAGCATAGAGAGGCAGCAGGCAAAGGTGACAAGTGTTAACTGCAGTTTGGTCTCAGCTCTTTTTGTCCACTGTATGTATCTACTGAGGCCATAAATCCTTACCTAAAACTCTTTCAAGATGCCTTTCAGAAAACTATTTTTTCCCACTTAGAAAAGCTAATGTCTATGTCGGCCATATTTTATTTATTTATTTATTGGGATCTGGAGCTGTATCGTAGGAATATTCACACAGATCTTCATGCCAAATAAGTTCATGTAAACTTGGCTTCGTGTGGGTTTAATTAGCCACCAAATGGGTTCTAAAAAATCATCGTTTTTTATAACAGTTTTGATTTCCAAATTGTGGGAAAAATTTTGTGAATCTGTATAATATTAAGTCATCTATAATATTTATTTTAGTATATTTTGACATGAGTTTTGAGAACTAATAACCAAAAGGTATATAAAGGACTATGGAAGGACTTAGAATACCAAGGTATCACATAATTTAATACATTTTAAAAATATAAAACAATTAAGAGAATTAGAATTGCTTGCATCTTGAAGGTCTCAGTATTTTGAATTTATTTATTTTTTATATTATTATTTCTTATACTTTTAAAAGACTATATTTCAAGTGTGGGATGCCCAGGATGATGTATTCACAGTGACTGCAAATTCAATATTTCTTCATTTCACATGAGTAGCGCCATCTCATTTAAGAAATGGAATGCACAAACTGATTATTCTGAAAGGAAAGATTCTGCAGCATTCTGTTTTTTATACAGCACCTTGTGATAGTTGAGCTTATTGCATTGAAACAATCTACTCTAAGGGCACTGTTGGTATCAAAAGGCTTCTATACATAATGTGGAAGTTTCTTCAATTGTGAGCAGCACAGTAGTAGTAGTTAGGGCTTTATTACTTGGTTCTAATTTGTATTGATGGCCTAAAAAAAGTAGCATGCTTTGCAGTTCTATGAAAGAAAAGATTATAAATGGAGATTAATTATAATTTTGCTAGCTCAGTACTTGTAAAACTAAAGCAATTTATATTCTTTCTCTTAATGATCTCCATTCCTGATTGCAGTAATGTAATCTAATTGTGATTATGATAGTATCTGAATCATGTGGGCCTCAATGTGATTGAAACTACTCTTTGCATTAAAAAGTAATTTTGGAGTAATGATGAAAAGTTACTGTGGAAAATTGGCAAGTAATATATTTTACTCTGTATCTTAAATTTCTGCTTTCATTTTTGATTATATCTCATAGCATGGATAAGTATGATATTATATCAAGGATTTATTACATCAAAGCTTTATCAATGATAAGTATGAATATGAGTATCAGGGATAAGCATGATCTTATTGAAATACTAGTGACATGGTTGAGTCAGGGAAATGACTGAGGATTTAAAATGCTAGGATAAGGTTTACTGAAACTAGAAACCAAATAAGGAGGGGAAGGTTTCAATATTGTACAGATATGATAACCCAGGAAGAGAAAAGCTGTGAGTGTTTTAGCTGACACAGCATATCCTGCCTGGATAGACATTAGGAAAAATAAGGATAGTCAGGTATTCTGTGAATGTTGAAATACACCTCTAGGGCATGAAGAGAAAATAAAATATCAAATGTTTCTCTTCTAGATAAAATTTCCTTTGCAGGGTCAAAACTTGTTCAGGGGGCACGGGGCAGGGGGTGCAGTAAAAGTACATCTCATATTTGTGCTCAGTTAAAGGAAAATATTTGTGAAATCCATACCTTAGAATTTGAAAAACAAGTAAATGAATGCTTAATGTTTGGAAAATACTGTTGAAACACTTAGACATGTACATATTGTGAAAATAAAGGAATCCAAAAGAGGTTGCCCTGGGAAAAGATATTTTGGAAAGAATGCAAAAACCACAAAAGCATATTTATCAGAATCTTATAATGCATGATGAATTTGTGAGAGAAAATTATAATTAAAAGAGGTTGTGATGCATTTAATATTCATTTAAATTATGACTAAAGAGAAAGCTGATATAATTTTAAAAAGAACAACCTAAGCAAAAAAAAGCTGAAAATATCCAGAAACAGATATTAAAAAATGAGAATTGAATTGGTAATGGGTAGTAGAAAGAGAGAAAAAAACAAATGGAAATCTATCAAAATGCATGAAGGACATATCAGCTCTTTCTGTTTTTCTTTATTTTTGTTATAGAAAATACTTGCTAACCCCTCAAGTTGTTGTGTGGTTGGACTAAGAACACCAAGGAGGTAACCTCTCCATAACTGATTCCAAATGTAAGAAAACAAGTCTTTCAAACCATCTTCTCAGAGTGACACCACAGAGGAAAGAAAAAAAAAAAAAGATAATAAAAAAAATTACAAACTCATTTTCTAGTTACTACTGACAATGAAAAAAAAAGCCTCTTCCGCTATCCCTAGAGTCTGTGAAGATCCATTTTAAAATGTCTCCTGCAGCATTGATACAGCTCAGGAGAAGAGAAGGGATTGCCTACATATAAATGGCTCACTGTTTCTAGCAGGAGGAAGCACATTAACTCTTTCAGGCCACTAGAGTCCATTTACTAAATTACTTTTCTCTGTCTCCCTCTCTCTCTCTCTCTCTCTATTTTTAAGTGCAGCAAATTGTACTGGAGAAGTAATGCAACGCCATGAAGTGCATCATTTACTCTTATTCTTTCCTCGATGCTTATGTACAGATAAGTGCCTTGTCTATTGCCATTTGTAGACTCTCCCTTTAAGGGGAATACACTGTGAAATAGATACTCTCCAGACTCAGTCAAGAAGAGAACATCTTGAGCCTGTATGGTACATTACGGCCAGTTATAATAGACCAGGGAGGGAAGTGTGTCTACAGCCATAATGACTGTAATATAATGACCCTGTGAACACATAGATGCATCAAAGTGTATCACTGAAACTTGTGTAGTTTTTCTTTATCAGTGATAGTATAGCTATAAGAATGTCCAAAATAGACAAGCTATTTATTTCTTCCCAGCCGCTGGTGAACTTGTTCCCAATATGGAAATAGGATGAGCCCACTTTACCTCATTTCTACCTTATCAAATAAATTCCAGAGTATACTCTTTCCAGGAGAGAGAAATCTTCTTTTTCTTTTTTTTCTGGTGAATTATGAATTTATTGGCCATAGTATTTTTGCCAACTTTTCTCAGGGAATGTGAAAAAATTATGTAGTAGAAAACTAGTTCGATACTTGGGCAAAGGCTCTAGCCATGTTAAGCCTTTAGTGTGGGGAGATGCTGTTAGTTTTGGAAAAGTCTTGATGAGAAGAGCTCATTTATTTTTCATACACTCAGCAAATATGTGTTAAGTACCTGCATTCAGCAAACACTGAAGTGGGCACTGGGGAAATTAGGGTTATCCCACTGGACATGATACTTTCTCCTGTGGCCTACAAGCCAATGGGGAAGTCATCTCATTCTGTTCAGTGTCTTCATTCAATCTTCCCTTACAGTAATGCAGGTACTGGAGAACACTAGACACAGTATAGTCGATCTAATTTACTATCTAGGGGGTGGGGGTAGGGAAGAATTTCTAGAAAAAGAACTGGATAATGTAATGCCTTAGTGAACACTGAGAAAAAGAGGTCCAAAGTCCCATCTCTACCCCTTCAGTATGTCCATGTGGAACTATCCTTATAACACATGGATAGTTATATAATCACATAATTTGTGGGCTAAGACTGTTGACTCTGTTACCAATAGTCAAGAGGACACAGTGGGATAATGATGTGATTTTTTTTTTTTTTTTAACACACTGAAGACTCCTTTTTCTTTTCTTTTAAATTTCAACTGTTTTGTCTCCAACCACTGAGTGACTGTCTATTTGCAATGATATTCTCCTGCAAAATTAGTTTTGGCTACTGACACATAGCACATTTTGTGGACAAATGAAAAGCAATTAAGTTTTTATATCAAAAGCCGTGACATTCAGCACAGACTGGACTTTGGAATCACCTGGAAAACTTTTCAGAAAACATTGATGTCCCATCTATACCCATTTAGCCAGGAAACTGAGAGAGCTGACAAAACGACTTGAGTGGGGACACCTGGGTGGCTCAGTTGGTTAAGCAGCTGCCTTCGGCTCAGGTCATGATTTCAGCATCATGGGATCGAGTCCCACATCGGGCTCCTTGCTTGGCAGGGAGTCTGCTTCTCCCTCTGCCTCTGCCTGCCATTCTGTCTGCCTGTGTTCCCTCTCTCTCCCTCTCTCTCTCTGACAAAAACAAACAAACAAACAAACAAAATCTTAAAAAACAAACAAACAAAAAAAAAACAAATGACTTGAGTGGATCAACATGTAGAAGGACCACATATGTCCTCCACTAAGAGCAGTCTATTCATGTTATAGGTTGCAGGACCTAGTCAGTCAATAATGATAAAGCTACTTAAGTCCATGAAATAATAGAAGGGCAGTGGTATCTACATCTATTCTTACCTGTTCCTTTTCTGTACAAGATATTTTGTTAGCAACCTTGGTTCAGAAAATATCACAGTATTTCCTTTTATATTTTGACCAGGTTATCTGTTCAAAATGATCATAGCCACATCTTGATTTAGCTCTAAGTAATAATCTTTCTAGTTTAGTGTTTAATATGTACAGTGTTTGGATTCAGGAGGAAAGTTGCATTTCAAAGTCCATAATTCTTAATATTTATGGTGTCCTGAGCTTCGATGACGAAGACCATGAAATCGTGGAATATATTTGGTTGATTAGAGTAATAACGATTACCATTTATTATACTTCCATTCCAATGACTATGCTAGATATTTTCCATGCATAACCTCATTTAATCCTCAGATATGGTTGCCCTCATTTAGTGCACAAGTGCTGTGTCTCAGAGAAGTTTCACGAATTCACTGAGGCAACACAGGTCACACAAGCCAAAATTCAAAGCCAAAGTTATGTCTGACACTAAAGCCTAAACTCCTCTCCCCTTATCATCTTGCTCCCTATACAAGGAACACTGGAACTGTGTTTGGAAAAAGTAATGTAGAAATTCCCTGAAAATCTCAGGCACTTTTCTATGACAAGGGGCATATAACTGCAGTTATAGTCACAGAACAACCCAGTTATGCTTGACAACAGCCCATGAAAACAAGCCTCCTTAAAGGGAGATTAATGCCATCAAATCCTTTCAACTCAGACCTACACCTGCTTACACAATTGGCCTTTCACGTACCAGTCGGTAAAATCCAGCCCCTGGAGAGAGAGACACATGCACTATTTATGTCGTTGTTGAAAGTTTCATGGCCTTCAAACCACACAGGTTGGAATTGAATTTGAAAACCTGTCTCCTGACTTCTTTTGAGGAGTCACTAATCTTCCAAAGGATGCTGTGCTTTCTCTGTACAAGTGGATTGGCTAGAGAAAGTGGTTAAGCTATGGCTCAGAGGCCGGGGTGTTTTCTTCTTTATTTAGAACATAATTAAAAAATAATATTACTTGTCAGGTTGAAGCAATATCAGAAATAAAAGAACACTTCCTTAGCCTTTAAAACAACATACCAAAATCCTGCCCCTATTATTTTGGCTTCTAAGTAAACACATGAAATAGGGAGAAATGGCAAAATCAGAGGCTGATTAAACAGCCTCTTTATCTGGTGGACCCAGGTTGGAACAGCTGGTTGGTTGTAACTGCTCTGGCATTATTTTTCAAGAAATGAGAGGTAAACTCTAGCATGACACTATTACTGAGGTTCTTAAGCCAATCGTTGTTGAAGTTGAGAAACAGACGTCTACTTTTACATTATTTTCTATAGTGTCCACATTCCTAAAGAAATTCCCTTTACTTTAAAAACAAATACCAGCTATTATTTGAATTAAGTTTCACTTGTCCAGCGTTTTATTTTTCTGAGAGCTGGTATAAATACTAGAGTTAACTAATTCCCAAACTGCGTAAGTGGTAGGTTATTGGAATCTGATGAATCAAAGAATGATTCCATTTAACATCTTTTCTGTCTCTTTGTTTCTTGCCTTTATAATAGTTGATGTCGTCTTCTACCATAAGAAGAGAGGTAGCTTAAAGTACTTCCCAAAGTAACAGAGTTGCAGGAAAAAGTCTATTGCCAAAAGCCAGTTTCTTAGCAACAGCACCCTCTCAATGTGTCACAAAGTCTGAAGCCCTTTGGCCCCTCAAAGGAAGTTCCTTAGGTGTCTTTTACACATTGAATGCTTTGTGATAGTTGAGGCCTGCTGGCTGTCAACTCCATCCCTTAAGGGAACTTGACAGATCTTAAAAAAAATCAATTTTAAGCTCACATGCCCCAGTGGGTGCCAAAGCCACTTCAGAGAGCCTGAAAGATGGCTGAGTCGACAGGATTTGACTTCTAGAGGTAGAAAGGTGACAAACTCTATCATGAGAAAGGGGCAGCTTGGGGCCTCAGAGGCCTAACCTGCTCCCAGGATCTGGGGCCTCGTGTTGTATTGAACCTATTTATCTCTTTCATGGGCCTAAGGTACCACAGGGAAAGAAAAGTTGTTCAAAAAATGCTGGCAGAATTCAGGGGTGTAAATGATGAATTACTTTTCATCAGCTGAAAGGAAACATACTCCGGAACAATACTGAAAGGGAGCAGGAGCGGCTGACCCCCTGCTTCAGAGCAGCCAATATCTTCATTCAAGAAGACAACCATGAAATTACACAGAAAATGGGATTGTCATGAACAGCCCCTTGAAATCTCAGTATACAGTCATTACTGCATGGGAAAAAGCCTTCATCCACACATCATAACTTGTAACAGACAAGGAGGGGGAAAAAGAACAGAAGGGAAAAAAAGGCCTTGGAGTTACTGGTAGGAATGTAGAAAATATTTGTTGATTCAAACTTTCCCCCTTAGCTTTCTCAATACTGTTACATAGCTTAACCGTGGATTAACTTTATGCTGGTTGTTGATTTCTTTTTTTGAGCTATTTGATGAGAGTTCTATAAATTTTAAGCAAGTGCCAAGGGGAGAAAGAGCTATCTTGATATAGTCATAAGATTGTCCCCCTCTAATTATTAAGATAATCATTAAATGGACCTGCAGAATAATCCTGAAGCTATTGCTTAATTAATATTCTAAAGTTCAATACTGTATATTACTCACTATATAGACTGTTAAATTCTTCATTTAACTGTGAAACTTAGGAAGATCAACTAATTTTCAGGTCTATGTTGGAAAAGTTTGAGTCAGAATATAGAATTTTAATGGAGTAGCTAAAATGTGAAATCTTGAGGTTCAAAAACATTAAAACAAGAATATTACAGTTATGTGTTTTGCTTTGTCATTTTGGCTATTTAGTCCCCTGAGTTTAATTAGATTGCTCTAGTCTCTTTAACTCTCTCTTTCTCTCTCTCTCTCTTTTTTTTCCCCCATAAAGGATTACTCTTTACACTATTTTCTTCCTCTGTGTTCCCGTGTTTCAAATGAGTAACCCTCATGAAAACTTAAATTATAGATTTTGTCCCCATCCAGTTACAAACAAATGGGAAACTATGACAATTTGTGGGGTCCATTTCTCTCCCAGGTGATAATGAGAAGAAAGTGGATTAGGAAGTGCCTATTCAGACCAACCCATTCTTCATAACTTCTTAAAGACTACTGTTTGGAATTTCCAAGTGTTCCTGATAGCCTTTTATCTACACTCTTTACCACAAGTCTATGTAAAAAAAAAAAAAAAAAAGATAAGTTGCATCAATTCGATAAATAACACTTATTTTCCCTGCCTATTTATAACTCCCTTAAATCAAAAAATTTAGGGGGCGCCTGGGTGGCTCAATGGGTTAAAGCCTCTGCCTTAGGCTTAGGTCATGATCCCAGAGTCCTGGGATCCAGCCTGCTTCCTCCACTCTCTCTCTGCCTGCCTCTCTGTCGACTTGTGATCCCTGTCTGTCAAATAAAGAAATAAAATTCTTTTTTAAAAAAATTAGACCACAAAACCCACTACAAAGAATTTCCCAGACAGTAAACTACAGAGAAGAATATTCCCTAAAAGAGATTCTCTCTCACTGTGTTCTTTGGTATCTAAGAAGGTAAATATATGCAAAAACTATCTCATGTATTATTATGTTTAGGAAATGCTGCCCTGGTATAACTGATGGGCTGAGTTAAAATGCCTAATAGATTCCTATTCAGAATGTAAGATACAAGAAAGTTCCAAAAAAAAAAAAAAAAGGTGTTTCACACACTTGGAGCCAGGCTTTGGGTCCAACTGTAAAGAAGATTGTCCAGAGAATAAGTTATGTAGAATGTAGTATGACTACATTAAGTAGTCATTAATTAAGTAGACATGACAATTAAGTAGAATGACTACACAATCATGTTTCACCCTACAAGTTAAAAATACAACCACATTCCTATGGTGAAATTGTCACAGCATCTGAGAGCTTTACAGAGGTGTCATGGCCTTTTAGCTACTACTAATTCAGTAAATGCAATTTACCCAAGATAGTATAAGAGGTGTATCGAAAAACAGAAATTCTGCCATAATCATAAGATAATTTCTTACTGTAATTTCGAAGTGTTCAAGACTTTATTTTAAAAGGTGGTGATACTTTGGGGTTAACCATTCACTTTTCTAGTTTATTTGTTGAATCTAAGCAAAAGTGATTTTGCCTCCTCTGTTCCTACTCTTAGTTTATTTTCCATGTTGAGGTATCCCTGAGTGAAATTAGCAATGTGTCATCCCGTGGTACATTTATATAGCTGGCATTAGGAAGAGGAGAGAAAAAGTATAGCAGTTCAATATCACTGAACTATAATTTTTGAAGGTTAGATTAAATTACATAATCATATACTGATAAGCAGAATTTTCCTTTCCACAGACTCTTCTTATGTTTCTGGGGTTTAACAGATTTTATCTATCATACATAGGTACATACAAGTTATAACTTCAAAATCACCCTCTTTCTTTTGACCCTATTTTATTCTTCCATGCTTTTACTGTATGTATAGAATTTCCACTCCTTGTGGCAAAATTATATATACTTCATAGCATATTTTGGACCTTAATAAGTTGTTATTTAATATATCATCAAAGTATCTTTCAGTAGCAGGGAATTTTTATTATGATTTTAGAATATTGTTAATATCTTTCGCTGAAAGACTGCATTTCATAGTTGCAAAGCAATCCATTGCCCCCTGCCAGTACCCCCCCAAATTAAATTTAGTTCACAGGGGTTTTTTTGTTTATATATAGTTCCATATGTTCAAAAACATCATCAAATATTACTCTTGACCCAATGAAAGGTATACCATAATCATGCTCCAATGGGGGAAAAATGATTATTAAATAATATTCTCCAGAAGTAGCTATGTATTCTGCCATATAGCATTGCTGACATTTGGTTTTAGCATTTGGCACTCATCTTTCTAAATATTATAATATTTTTTATTGTGGTAGATTTTGTATTTAACATATTCATTTCAGGTGTAAGACAGAATAATTCGATATTTGTATGTACTACAAAGTAAGCACCACAGTAAGTCTACTTAAAATCAGGTTAGAGGAACCAAAATAAAGTTCCTTGGCAGATAGGAATCCTGTTTACTTTCCAGCTCTGAACTCAGCAGGTTAAGTAATTGGGCTACAGAAAAGTTCCTCCATTTCTATTTCCAGCTGGTGATACACAAAAGGCAGGAAGTTATCTCATTAATGGGGCACCAGCTTTATGCAAATTATAGTAACAAAAAGGCTTCCCTTCATACTTTTTCATAAATTACCTAATAAAGTGGGAATAAATGGCCATATTCAAGAGCCTTTGTTGTATTTTTAGCACAAGACTCTTTCTGTTACTGCAAATATGACTAAATGCGCCTTGTTCAAAAGGGGTGTTTATGAAATAAGGCCACTCAAAAGCTTTTATTTCTTAACAGCCTTCAGTTACTTTTATGGCACAAAATTAACATAATTAGTCACAGAGAATAGATGACATAAGCAGCGTGCCATGCACAAAAGGGGGAAGCAGTATCTAAGGAAGGTATTTTGAGAGATCAAAAATTTTCAAAGTGCTTAATACTAGAAGGTCCTTTTTATTTGTGCACAGCCTTAAGATACTTTTTTTTAAACTCCATGAAATTCACATAATGAGATGCAGTAGACAGATGACATTAGCGATGTGCCATTAGAAAGAGGTCAGTTTCCTCTGAAAGATAGTCACTGTTCCTGCTCGTCATTAATTTGCAGCTTCAAAGCACTGAGCATATGATAGCCTGGCATGTTAAGCAAGTTGCAGTTATCTTTAAATAACCATTTTTTCCAGTTATTAGAAGCTAAAGTTTTTAAACTACTGGCTGAAAGCAAAATTAAAGCACGCAGCAGTGTAAGAGGAAAAAAAGGAAAAGAAAGGAAGGCTGGAAGATTAGGAAAAGAAAATCAAATATATTTTAAAAAAGAAGTTGCTGTGGTTCCCCCCACTCCCGGGGGTGGCCTGATTTAACTTCAGAGCTAGAATATTGGGGGTAGTCATGGGCCTTAAAGATTGGAGCGCTCGCTAGCAAATAAAACAAGTGGGAATTTTTGGTTTCTGTGTCCTTATTATGGCACATATTACAAGGCTAAAAAGTGAGTTGTGTGGTTATTTATAATTCCACTGAGGGGAAACAATGCCATTTTGAAGCCTGAGGGCTCTATGAAGTAGGAGAGCAAAAAGAGTTAAGGATTCTTGGGTTCCTGTTACAGGGAACTGATCAACTAAAAATGCATTGAGAAATATATCAGATTATCTTACTTGAAAGAGAAGATCAATGAGATTTCTCTGGTTTGGTTTGTGAATAAATCACAGAATAGAGCACAGAAAAAGGTAAAGAATTAAGTCTCTGCATTTATCTGAGTTCAAACCTACGATTATAAGACTTCTGTATTAATTTATTTTTAACTGCTTTGGGGTGTTTTTTTTTTTTTTTTTTTTTTGCCTAGAAATACACAAATATGGTACAACATTCATAATATTCACAAAGACTTACAGACTCTTCCATTTCAAATTCCCTTTGAGTTTATTTTTCAATTGGAAATGGAGAAACATTACAGAGTTAGCTGTTTAAAAAACACTGATTTATAACTACATCTCCCACCACCCAAAACAAAATTCAGTCACCAAAATCTCCAGTGAGCCCATGGTGACTGATTTTCTGCAGTATTTCCAGCTTGCATGTCAGTGGAGTTGCAAGGCCAAATGGCACTGGATGAATAGGTATTGGCAAGAACATAGCAAAGTAACATCAGTTAACATTTTGGAGCTAGTGAGACAAAATATGTTTTTACTTCAACAATAAATGGGAAAAATAGTGAATATCAAATGCTGTTTTCACATCTCCACTGACATTTTACTCTCAGTCGTATTATCTTTTAACATTGTCTAGATAGCTGGAGTTGCGTCCTTGCTTCCTTGCTGTGCTTGAATTACCTGGGGCTGTGCGGGGGCGGGGAAGATCCCATGAGGCCTCCACTCCACGCAGAAGAGAGGAAGTGGAGCCCCAGTCCCAGGGCACTGTGGTGGCTGTGGTGGCGCTCTCTGACCTGGGCCTTGGCAGGATGGACCAGCAGCACACACCGGGGCTTTCTAATGGGAAAACCAGGGATGGGGAAGAGGAATACAGAGTGTACCTCTTCGCCCCTGAAAGTTGGTTTTATACCACATTACTTGCTTTTGACAATGTTTTCTTAACTTCCATTTAGTTAATAAAACCCTTCCTTCTTTTTCATAGTATATTTTCCCCAAATCTGGCTGCTTCTTTTTAGCCACTTGCTAGTAACATAGCAGTGTTTGGGAAACATAGTGGTACAGCTCCAGTAGCTGATAGTGGAGGAAGCAACTATCAACAGATGCAGCAAGAAGAGTTCAAAGCTGTGAAAAGAGAGACATTTGCATCTTTTTGCATCAAAGAAGGTATCATTGAAGGGTGAGTAGGAATCCACTGCAGTTATGAAACCAGGATGACCATGTAACAAGGGGAGCCTGGAAATCTGAGAAGGCAGGAACCACACCATGTTGGTTCTCCACCCATGAAGTTGGAGGTTTAGTAAGGGAGATCTGGCTTCGGCAAACCCGGGAGGTTTGGGAATAAATAGTGAAAACAGTCTAAATTGAAAATGTCTATCTTAGTTCCTACTTATTCATTCATTCATTCATTCATTCATTCATTCATTTTAGAGACAGAGAGACTAGGAGCCATGGGGAAGGACAGAGGGAGAGGGAGAGAGAGAATCTCCAGCAGAATCCCTGCTGAACATGGAGGGTGATGCTGCTCTATCTCTTGACCTTGAGATAATGACCTGAATGGAAACCAAGAATAAGTCGCTTAATTTACTGAGCCCCCCAGGTGCCTTCATCAATCTTAGTTCTTATTTTAAGACAGCATCTTATCCAAATGCAGGTTGACTTAGACTGCTACTAGGTATTAGCTTAGATTTAGAAATGACATCATAACAACTATTTCTACCTTTTCAGAGTGCGTATTATTTACTGGGTGCTGTCATATGTGCTTTGCTCAGTTCTGCCACGTGGAAATTGTTATCCCTTTTTTTCCAAATGAGAAAACTGAAGCTCATACAAATTAATTCACTTGTTCAGCATTACATAACTGAAGGAATTATGAGCTGGATTCAAACCCAGCTCTGAATGGCATATATTCCATACAGAAATTGTACATTTAAGTAATAAATTAGGATCCATCATCTTCTACTAACTTCCAAAAAGTGCCTTTAAGGATCTGAGTATGAATGATAAGACAAGATACATGGATAGTAATTTTGAAATTTTCTGAAACTCATTTATTAATTGTTTTCACATTTAGCTTTTCAGTGGTTGCAAACACTGTATGTGTTTGTAAATGCAACTGATGATACAGATTTTTCTTTAAGAATCTCAAGCTGTAAAATACTTGAGAATGTATGTAAGTGCAAAAATAAACAAAACAATCTAATACCTCACAAAATACAAATCTACAATGTAGGGTAATTGAAGAAAAATTCCCATTGAGTTCAAATGCTATAATTACCTTTTTGTCACTGTTCCTTTGCATGAAAAATGCTGCAGAATAATTATATGTGTTTAGCTACATAAAAGAAGCAGTGATGGTTAATACTATATTTTTTCTTGTATAATGGATTCCATCTGCTTTTATTAAGGAGAATAGTTATAGTAGAATGAGATGCTTATTAATCTAGCTGGCCTAGGTAAGGTCTAGTTCACTTTAATTAAAAAGCTGAGTTTCTAAGGAATTGCATATATACAGACACACTGAAAGCACCTTAGGTTTTATGCTTAACCTTTTATTTTAATTTTGAAGCTTCCTATATTGTTATTTTAAGTACATGTTAATAATATGCAAGCTGATGCTTTGAAAATTCTCTGAGATGTGGTTAATGAAGAGAAACTGCACCATAAATTGCATCCAAAATATGCAGTCCATGCAGATGTAGTTTTTCTTGAACTACAGTATTTTGCAATAAACATTTTTTAGCTTGTTTGGATTTATTCTCTATTGTTTATAAAAAATACCATCAGGCACTACTGCTTGAAACAACTACATATAATCACAATCTCAGTTTAATAAGATCCTTTGGATAAAAATAGATTTCAGATCTATCTTGTGCTAAGGGAATGCAAATACCAACGAAACTGCACACTAGTGTTTTCATAATTTAAATTTTGTCACATGGTATAATGCACTTTCTCACTTTCCCCTGAGTTCTGCCAGAGGAGGCATGGTGGCTCTGCCAGTTTATGATCAATAGAGACAGAATGTTCTACAAGGTATTCTGGGAACTGTAGTTAACCGAGAACATTTTTCTTTCAAATGCATTTGTTAAAACAATGCCCCAAAGATACATGATATTCCAGCGACTGTCAGAGTTTCTGTGATAAACCCTGCATTTTTCAGAGGGTCGGAACTGGCAATTTGGCCATTGCTAAATGGCACCATCTGTAGCTTAGCCTGCAGGTTTGCACAAACTGAGATGCTGTCACTATTTCTGAAAGTCTATGTTTTAAAGATCTCGTGGAAACCTAGGTTAAGAAAGACATGAAGATAGTTGGTCTTTTCATTGATTTTCATTCCAAGCTGAACTATCAAGCATAAAGAAGATGTGCTCTGAGAGGTTGGGAGGGACTGTGGTCACTTTATCTCACGCTGAATTGTTTTACACTTTTGCTTGTTGAACTTTCAACATTCTATTATTATCATTTGGGAGTGAGTGGGAAGCTTGCCAGGAAGGAAATAAGAAAATATTAGGATTCTGTCTTTTGCTGGGACAAGTAACTATCGTTTGGATAGTAGGCTACACTAGGAGGCAGAAACAAAAATCTTGTAGGAGCAGGCACATGTAGGGAATGAAGGAAATGGGACTCTGGCAACGTGGGGAGGGTGCCCAGGTAAAAGGGGTGGGCAGTGAGCAACTCTAGCAGATGGCTGTAACAATTACAGATTTTTTATAACATCAAAAACCGTAATTGTTAAATGTTGGCATCCTGTTCAAATTTAAAATAAATATAAGCCTGTGGGGGTCAAACCAAAACATTTTTCTAAACACATTTGGCCAATCCATTTGTTTAAGACCTGTGCTCTAATCCTGCATCTTCAAACCACCTAAGTCTTTGATGCTGTCTTAAAAGTGAGCAAAACTGTTGTAAAAGTAAGAAACTAGAAAAAGAAATTTTGATATTGTTATGTTAAACTATTTCTATGTTTCAAGTGTATTGATTAAATTGAAATTATTTTAATAACTTTCTCTTTATTCATTAATACCTTTTGAATGTATTTATCTGTGATGTATGTGCTCACACTCTAATGACTTTGTAGGTCATCAGTACTTTTCTATTTATTTTATGATTTTGTTTCAGTTTGTTTTTGGGAGATGGATTGAAATCTATGTATCAGAAATCATTATGGAAAAATCAATATCATTAAATGTAAATAAAAAAATAATAAATTTATATTTATGTACAAAAGGGTTATTTTCTAAAGCATCCTCTGAAAATTGAGCAAAAGAAAGGGATAGATATAGATCGATTTTTGTCTCATAAAGAAGGAAATAAATTGCATCCTTCTTTAGGTACTTTCCAATATTCTAACTTTGGTTCCATTAAGATTGAAGTACAATGAAATGAGATTGTGTAGAAAATGGTCAAGAGGAACACCACTATTTTGGAGAAGACACCCAAACAATGAAGAATTTTTGTGTTTTTTCCTAAGAGAATACATACAAATATTTGTATACAAACCAGTAGAGTTCTGCTTTTTTTGAAGTATAGTTGACATATAATGTCAGAGTTGCATTTAAAAAAATGTCCAAGAACACTCTTTTTTCCAAGAACATTCTTATTATTTTGAATATATGCACCAAATTCCATGTTTATTTATAATAAACATAAGGATTGCTATTAGCCTATCTGTATTTAATCTCTATCTAATAATTTTCCAAATTGTGCTCATTTTATTTGGAAAAAAAAATGTGCCATGCTAGTGTGTCAGATGGCAAGTTATCTCTTAGAAATCAATTTCTATTTTAAAATTACTGGATAGGGACGCCTGAGTGGCTCAGTTGGTTAAGCAGCTGCCTTCGGCTCAGGTCAAGATCCCAGCATCCTGGGATCAAGTCCCACCTCGGGCTCCCTGCTCAGCAAGGAGTCTGCTTCTCCCTCTGCCTCTACCTGCCACTCTGTCTGCCTGTGCTCACTCTCTCTGACAAATAAATAAATAAAATCTTAAAAAAAGTAAAATAAAATAAAATAAAATTACTGGATATTTCAAAAATCCAAGTATGTTCCCTGTCTGGCCCTTTAATGGGTACTTATTGTCTTTATTTGTTTCCCTTAAAAGTCTGGTGATTGCTAAAAGAAAAACGAAAAGTACATGTACACTTCATTGAGGCAGAAAAAGCTCTAATCGTAAAGTTTCGAACCGGAACAGGGTCACCTACACTTAAATTTTCTGTAAACAAATAAGTGCTGAGATAGCAGATCAACTTCCTTAGTGCTTTTTTCCCCTAGTAAAATCAGTTTGAGATAAATTGCAAGATAAATAAATGTCAAATAACAATTCCCATGACTAGTATTTGAACTGAATTTAATGATTATTATGAAGACAAAGCTGTGATAGGCCTCTGTGTAGAATGCTTAAAAGGGGACAATCTGAAATGATTTTAGCTCGGAACCATTTTAACAAATGAATATATTTCTTAAATTGCCACATCAACCAACCCTTCTATCTAATTATGGCCAGCAAAAAGGACTACAGATTAACTATTCCAAACCCTGAGTCATTATTTTTAATTGACATGTCCCAACATTTAGTTAATAGACCCAAAAAACATTTCACTCATTTCAATATTCTAGGTTTCCATTTTTCATTTGGTTGAGAATATAACAGGAAGTTGCAATATAACAGGAATGTTCCAGTCAGACATTCTCTAAGGACTTGATTCAGACTCTGATTTTATTGGCCATCAATGCTTGAACTGTTTTCCAGGCTAATATTCTCATGGTTTCTTCTTAGAATAAAAATGTAAGACAACTATCATCCATTGTTTCCAAATTATTTAGTAAGAAAAAAAGATCAGTAAAATGTCTGTCCTATAACAAACAGTGGAATGGCCTAGGAACATGTGATTCTCTAGTGCCACCTAGAAAGCATATGCCTCAGTACTGATCAACACAGACCAGGGCAACACAGTTCTCAGGGAGAAAAGTCTTAAATCCACTGATTATTAAAAGGAATTTTAGAGTAACACTATATGGAAGTATTTATGGAGAACATAGGAATATAATTTCAATTTTTTAAAGTTTATTTGGATATTAAACTAGTCCTTTGGAAAGTTGTATACCTGGCAACATTAAATGAGTTTGTTTCCTAGTACACATACATTTGTTGATATTCTGTCCACTTATTTTGAGGGAACCTTTAAAAACTTGAAGCTGTATTTGCTCTCTGCTATATATCACACAGTCGTCTCCATTTAGTAACCATGGAAGACATTTCTCTTTGCTTGGGAGGATATAGTGGTATTTTACCCAACCAGCACTAACTGCATTTTCCTTTTTGCAATGGATACCGAGGTTCTCAAAGCCATACTTATGGTCTACTTTGAGGAAATATATAGGGCTTCATTGACTCTCTTATACTTTAACTATATTACTGGCATCAGCTCTCTCTCTTAAGCTCTGCCTTAATTCCTTTACCTAATTTTAGGGTATTCATCTGGTCATACTGAATCTTCAGAGGCTGGTATGAATCCAATTTTGAACACTGAGGAGTTACAAAAATTAGTTTATATATTTTTCCTTTTGCCATACCACTTTTTGGAGATTATGAGCTAAATAAGGAATCATCAAAAAACTTTAGAAGTCCAGAGGTTTATTTTTTATTTATTTATTTTTTTTGCCTAAAATAGTCCAATGTGTTTTTCTTTTTTCTTTTTTTAAATTTTTATTTACACTCAATTTAGTTAATATATAGTCTATTATTAGTTTCAGGGATGTTCAATGTACTTTTCAATCATTAGTCAGCCCCTTATACATTCATAAAAATATGATTATAATCACTTAGTTCAGGCAAAGGAATAAGAGAGCTTTTGTAAAAACAATCAAACCTATAAAAAGAGAAACATTCAAAGAAGTAAGTTTTGTGCTTCTATTTTTGTGTTTCATGTAGTACCAAACAGACTGTGGCAAATACGTGCTAACTGATTATTCACTTTTTTGGCATAGATGTCCTTCCTTTGCAAGTGATTAGTAGACATCTCCAACAAAATGTCCCAGTCTCTCACATTCAGGATGTCCCCAAAGTAACATTATCTTCTGCATCTCTTTCCTAGAATTTCCTATATTATTGATGCTAAATATGGAAGCACAGAGAAACCTTTAACTTTTACCTTTCATTACCCCATAGACACAACAAGTTGCACACACTGATTCTAAGTCTCCAAAGCCTCTGTTATTTCTCATTTTTAATATTAGCACTCTACCCTGGGCCACCACTACATTTGCTTGAGTGTTCTAAAACAAAACAAAACAAAACAAAAATAACATTTTCTGTTGTGTAATCCAAGGCAAGGGATTCTTCTCTAATGAGCTCAAATAAAAAGGGGGTGAGTAGCCACTTAAATCTACAAGGAGGTATTGTAGGCACTGAGGACGTGAGAAATCAGACCTCACTCTGGACATTACATACTGTGGTAGGAATGTGTACCTATCCCATTGACAAGGTGCCACATGCCCCCTGGTTGTGGATGAGAGTGTATAATCCCTTTACAGGATAAGGTGGGAGCAGGAATTTGCATACAATATTACAACCTCTTACAATCTAACTTAATAGTTCAAACTGCATACCAATAAATTTCAACTCTTCAAAAAATAAGTTCAACTCTTTATTCCAATGGTTTTCAAAATATTGTGTTGATCTCCAAGGTTCCTTGGACATGCTGTGTTGCTGACAAGAGAAATTGAGAGGGCCGAGGTTTTTGGCATCCACTTCCCCCATAGTATTTCTTCTTTTATCTGTTTTTATATCAGAGAACCCTGTAATTTTTAATTTAGAGGACAATAATAGGTCTCTTCATTGTTCAGAGAAAAGGTTAAAACCACTTTCTTTGTTTGGCAATTAAGATCTTCTTTCAGGGCACCTTTGTGGCTCAGTGCGTTGAGCCTCTGTCTTCAGCTCAGGTCATGATCTCAGGGTCCTGGGATTGAGTCCTACATCTGGCTCTCCGCTCAGCAGGGAGCCTGCTTACCCCCCTCTCTCTGCCTGCCTCTCTGCGTACTTGTGATCTCTGTCTGTCAAATAAATAAATAAAATCTTTAAAAAAGAATCTTCTTTCATATAATGCCAATCTGGTTTTCAAAATTTATCTCCCCATTCCTTTCCATTCACTTTGCACTCGCACCCCAACCTCACTAGTCGTAATTTTTTGATATATTACTTTTTTTTTCCCCTTCTGTGACTTTCTTCACACCACCCTTTCTATATAGGCCATGCCCTGCTTTTAACTAAGCCATTGTATCCACCATTGGTGCTTTGCAAATCCAATCTGTAGTTTGTTAGTGGTCCCCAGTGAAGTACCACAGACTTGGGACTCAACAGAAATTTTCATCACAGTTCTGGAGATTAGAAGTTCAAGATCAAGCTGGTGGCAGTGCTGATTTCTTTTAAGGCTTCTCTCATTTTCTTGTCTTTCTTCAATGTCTTCACATGGTTTCCCCCCTATGTATCTGTGTCCTAATCTCTTCTTCATATAAGGATACCAGTCATTTTGGATTAGGACCTCTTCATATGACCTCTTTTTGCCTTGATTGTCTGTTTAAAGGCTCTGTCTCCAAATAGAGTCAGGTTATTTTAATTTTTTTTTTAATTTATTGAGATGCCATTGACAAACAACATTGTACAGGTTGAAGGTATACCATATGCGTATTTGATACATTTATATATTGCAATACGATTACCATCATAGCATAAGCTAACACCTCCATTACTGTCACATAATTATCATTTCTTAAGATCCAGTTTATTAGCAACATTGAAATTTATAACAAAGTGTTTGCCTGTAATCATGATGATATGTTACTCCATCTCCAGTACTTACTTATCTACCAGTTGCAAATACCATCATTCTGAAAGTACTGGGTTTAGGATTTCACCATAAAAATTACAGGGGAACATAATTCAGCCATAATACTATCTTTCAATTTTTTATGTGTGAAAACACTAATTCAGGTCTTGTTGAAAATACTCACCCAACCCTTCTTAAAATAAATTGTGGAAATATAATAGTTTCATCATGAGTCTATTGCATAATATAGAAGAGAGATATGCATATTTTAATATCCTTTAATAGCGAGTACAGTAACCTCAAATAAGTAATCTTAAACAATCACATACAATTAAACTCTGCATGATTGGGCTCCTGTCTGTATTTTAGCTCAGCCATCAGGCTGCTGAGGAGATCTTTCCTGGCCACGTCCTAAGATCTATCTACTTGCTCTCACAATCCCACTGCATGTACAGGCATATCCTTTTATTTTCTTTGTTGCTTTACTTACTTGCATTTCTCCATCACTCTATTTTAAATACCAACAGGACAAAGAGCTTGTCTGTCTAACACATCCCTCACTGAATCAGCTGTTCCACATCCACCACTGAATCAGCTGTTTCAACACAATGTTGGGCACATTGTAGGGAATCAATGACTTTCTTTATTAAATAAGTGGAGGAAAAGTAGTGTCAGATATTAAAAAGTAAAATGGTAGGCAAGTAAGCAAAAATGCGGCTGTTAAAAGAACAATCCAAAAAATCCAGTAATTCAATATATCACAATAAATCCTAATTATCAGTGTACTGTAAACAGTATTTTAGAGAACAATAACTTTTTTTTCAAAAGGGAACTGAATAATCACTAAGCTGGTAGGGAGCTGATTATAATTTAAATAAGATGATAGGGAATGAGTTACCACATTGTCTACAAACATTTTCATATCCATGGGGAGAAAAAACAAAGATATTATCTACTTTTAATATGTATATATTAAAAGTTTTTTTCTCTTTTCTTTAAAATTTGTTTATCCTCCATAAAAAGATTTCTTTAATATATTGACAATATATAAATATATTATCATTAGATTTATCTAAATTTATCCTTCTCTCTATCTCTGTATATACATACAGATGTCATTATAAATATCATTAAAGTAGTAAGCCGTTCATTCTGTGACTGTAACAAATAAGGGTGTCACAGTAAAGTTTTGGGAAGAAGACCCACGCTTTTAATCCCATATCCTTTTCATGAATCTAGCTCATTGGTGCAAAATATTAAGCCATTGAGCAAGAAAATAGATTCTATGCTAGAAGTAGTTTCTTTAGTGGTAGGAAATTTGTAGCACTGAAGACTAGATTGTCTGAGGATAAAGTTCAAAATAACCACTGAAAAAAATAACATAAGCGTTTAATTCTTTCCCAAGGGAAACTGTAAAGAAGAACACATAATTTAATGCTAATCTAAAAGAGAATGAGAGTTAACTGTAAAATAAAAATTTAAAAAAGCTTAATGTACATGTAATCTTTTAGCTGTTTTTATCAAAATCACAGCAGAAATTGCAAAGGGATTTGTATATATCTTTATATTCTGCTTTAAATATTTTTCATTGATTTTTGGGGCGCCTGGGTGGCTCAGTGGATTAAGCCGCTGCCTTCGGCTCGGGTCATGATCTCAGGGTCCTGGGATCGAGTCCCACATCGGGCTCTCTGCTCAGCAGGGGGCCTGCTTCCCTTCCTCTCTCTGTGATCTCTTCCCTTCCTCTCTCCTACTGTGATCTCTCTCTGTCAAATAAATAAATAAAATCTTAAAAAAAAATTAAAAAAAATTAAATATTTTTCATTGATTTTAAAGAATTTTACATGGTTATGTGTTCAAATGGCTTTTGAATTGCCACATTAACACATGTTTTCCTTCTGAGTTTGACAAAATAAGGTTCCAATAAAATAAAAAATGAACTTAGCAACAGGTGAAAGGCAATGCGTTGGTCACTTCAACAATATATATACACCTTATTTCTTTGTTTAAATATTTCATGCCCTGATTTTGCCACTTTCCTTCTTTTAGTTTACGTACTCAGACAATAAAACTAAATGCTATATTATCAAAAGGATAACAAAATTACCTAACTAAATTTGAAATTAAAGTTGAACAAAATGACAATAATTATTTCTTTTCTCCATATTGCTGTTTGGTAATGTTCAAATGAATTAGAAGCTTTTTCAATTTTATGTACAATGTATGCCAGTAGATGGTGGTAGTATTTTCTACAAGCACTACAATGCTGTTTTCATTAGTAAATAACCCCTAAATAGAGATCATTTTCAGATCTTCAGAAATTCCTAGAGCAATACAGAGACTTCAGAGATAATCTTTCCTAAGTTGTATTCCCAGACTCTGTTTAAAAGCAAAGCTAGGCATTTTAATCAGTGTATCAGATTTTGGAGGGTGGAAGGGAAAGCCCCTAATAAATTTTTGGGGAGGGGGTGGTACGGATTTAATTCCACAGCATTGACCATTACATTTTCTTTTCTAACAGATGCCAGCCATTAAATTGGAAAATTGAAATAAAAGATAAAAGGTGGGTATGCGTATCCAGTTAGTGGGTGATTTTAACCAGATTTTCTCCTTCATCATGGCTCATTTGCATTAGGAATACTTGGAAAAAGACAGCTTTTGTCGACTGTTTGCTGTGTTTGTTGCTCCTACAATGTAATGCTATTCAAAGGGTCTGATTGTGCATTCAGATATCACATACATATTGCCCTGAGTCGGGGATTTCCTGTTACTGTGGACGATAAAGATTCTTTCCTATTTAACGTACAATTCACCCATTGTGTCTACATATGTGAAAGGGCACCTCTGTGGGATATCCATAAGCCGGGAAGAGACCAAGAAATGAGGGCATGCAGTATGTGGCAGATTGCAGAAAAGAGGTACAGTTAGGAAGGGGAAGCAGAGAGGCAGATTCTAGAGAGCATTCCATAACGCAGCTGACTTGGTTTGGGATGGGAAGGTTTGGAAAGTGACCTGGGATTAAGGGCCTTCTGAACTGCATTTTTAAGGAGTTCGCCTGATCTTAATTTAATCTAACTTTCAGGAATCTAAAATACCCCTTCCAGTTCTTGGTCCAATTTTATTTTTAGAAATCAGGAACTGGAAGAATATACAGATACATGATTCACATTTAGAAAGCCAAGATCTCTTTAAATTTAGATTTAAAGACAGGAGGAGAAGAGTTTAGAACCATGGTACTCTTCAAGTCTGCTCCTCGGCCTCGTAGACTCACCTGGAAACGTGTTGGAAAAGCAGAATCTCTGGCCTTGCCTTCCCCCGGACCTATGAAACTTGAAATCTGCTGTTTCACAGGATCTCATGCGTATTTATATTCCTCCAAAGTTTGGGAAGCACTGATTTAAAAGATCCCTAGTTTACGGAGCTGCTTATTCTTTTGTTAGGGTAGAGAAAGCAAATGTGAAGTGGTCCTTTTTTTTTTTCACACACAGTCTCAACAGACTGTCTCACTTAGAGTATGACCTTCAGTCACTCAAGGGCCTCATTTTTCCTATCTTCACCCTATTTGGGGATTCTGTTTATACTGTAGTAATGAATTAAAAGGAGGGCTGCCTGGGTGGCTCAGTGGGTTAAGCCTCTGCTTTCAGATCTCAGGGTCCTGGGATCGAGCCCAGCATCAGGCTCTCTGCTCAGCAGAGAGTCTGCTGCTCCCTCTGCCCCTCTCGCCTGCTCATGTACTCTCTTTCTCTCTCTCAAATGAATGGGTAAAATCTTAAGAAAATAAGAATACATTTAAAAAAAAAAGAATTAAAAGAAAAAAAAAAGAAAGAAAGAAAGAAAAAGAAAAACGGACAGATGGCCAAACAGAGGAAAAAAAATCAGGAGGGTGCTGCAATTTTAGGGATGACTGAATCTTAAAGATCATTTAGTTCCTTGGCTCCCCTGTCTAAGCAGCCAATGGTGTTGTCCTTACATATTATGCTTCCATCAGGACTTGGTGACTAAAATGTCCTGAAAAGCTTTGTACATAAAAACTGGTATTGCAGCTCTTTTGAAGCCGAAAGCAAAAAAAAAAAAATTCCAGATAAGATTAAGCACCAAGATTTTTGGAAAAGTGGTTATTGGCAGCAGAATGGAAGCAAATTAAGCTTGTGAGCACCAGAGAGTTTTTAGTTGTTCTATAAGGTTAAAATGAGTCTGGAAGTGTTTAAAATATAAACTTTTTAAAGCAATTTAGTCAATTATTATTGTTAGAAATGTCCATCTTTTTTAAAAGGTGAGAATAACCCATTATGTTACTGTATCCATTCCTACTTTTAAACTTCTTGAACAAAGGAAATGCAACAAGAATTATCTTCTAGTTTCAACATCCTCCATGATATAAAAATGATCCCCAATATTTGTACCAAATAAGTATCAATATAATTTAAAAATTTTGAAATTTATATAGTTTATTAATTCATATTTCTCAATTTATAATGAAGCTCACTCCAAAGTTATTTTGCCTAAGATATCAAAAGAAATGTAAGCAATAATTTGGAACAAAAGCAGTATTATACTGCGTATTCTAGGACCCAGTGTGACATATTTCTGATAGAGAAAAAATGCAAATAGCTACCTGTTGTCTTAATTTTAACCAGAATATTTGCAGTGACATCCTGTTCTGATTTCAGTTTATTTTCAATCTCATTCAATGGGAGAGAGCTACTTTCTCAAATGGATTTGAGACATCAGGAGTGATTTAATCAATTTTTTACTAAGGAAAAATAGTTTATTGAAGTGGAAAATTCTTAGTGTTCAGAATAGTCATTAGGATTGGTTGCTCATACTATAGGACTCTTCCTTATGGGTTTCTTTAATTGCCCTCAGCATTAGCCAGCACTACAACCAGCCTGGATAATCTTTCTTGTTTCCCCTACCCTGAACCTTTGTAAATGGTTTATCTATAAAGAAACCCTTCTGGAAATATCAAATTTTGAATATGGCATATGTTTCCTTTTGGGACACTGACAGGTTCAGGAGTATATAAAAATAATTTAAAAGAAAGATTTAAACCAAAGGAATTGAGGTGTTTGTCTAATAGCTTGTTAGTAGCAGACCTAGATAGAAATCCCATGATTAATAACCCCTAGCTCCACTTTTTCTCTATAACAACGCAGGAGATTAGATGCAGAAAGAATCACTTCCTCAGTATATTCCCTACTCAATGCATTGAAAGAAGATCATGATCCTTATCTGGAGGCTATACGCTATCCTGGGTCAGTTTCTCAGAAAGGCATTCAATGGCCCAACACCAGACCAGACATACTAGAGTGTCCGCCTGACATAAGAAAGCATGATTTCCCTTAATATTTGACTTAAATGTAGTTCATTTGACTTGTAGTAAATTTGACTTAAATGTAGTTCATGAAACACATTCAGTATTAGTGACTTTTCATGGCTTTGTTTCAATATAATTGCTTATTTAACTTTTTAAAGACTTTTCTTTAAATATAATAAATACCCAGAGACATTATTAAACTTTGTCAACTAGGACATTCTCAGGATTATCTAACCTCAGGGTAAGGAGACAGTGTGATGATAGAGCACCGAATATTGCTACCAAGAATGGATAGACTTGGTGGAAAATGAAGCTAAATAGCCACAAAGTCAAATGTGACTTTTCCCATAGGATAACCCCAGCCCAGTTCTGTGAGCATCCAAAGCCCTACTTGGAAGTTTTCTTTGAAAACCCTCATTAAATGATTCTGAAGCTCACTTTACTCTTGTGACTTGAAAAAAAAAAAAATGGTATTGTTTCACTGTTCTTTAATCTTACATTAAGGACATACAACCAACAACACAGCAATAAGTCCTAGGGCTGTCCTCTCTAGGCAGGGTGAGGGAGGTCTGTCCCTGAACCCATGGCGCAGGAACTGGCATCTACAAAGGAAGTGGAGGAGGCCTGGGGGTGGAATCACGAGATTGTGAATAAGGTAGGCAGGCATGAAAAGTCACTGTGCAGGAAACAATAAAGTCATAGAACTGGGTGTTTGTGCAGCACGTCGTGTGGGAGTAGGAGAAAAAGTCTTTTTTCTTGGTCAGGAACCAAGTTGAACAGTTTGCAAAGACCAGTTAAGTCATCTGAAGTGAAGCAGTTGCTGCTGCTTTGGGGCCCAGTTGCCTTTTCACACATGGTTTAGTTTATACTCTATTCCTTGGGTGGAGAAATAATAAACTGAGGTTGATCAAAAAAATGTCTCTTCCTCCATATCTGTCCATGTTGACTCAATTCTCATCACTTATCCCTTTGAAATCAACTACGTATTCCTTCCCGCTCCGCTTTTTTTTTTTTTTTTTTTTTTTTTTTTTTGGTCTTTTGCTCCTCAGAGAAAAAGGTGGTGATCTTAAGGAATGTTGCATTCAAGGCCTTTACAGACTCAGAGAATAATTAGAAGGTGTCCTAACTAAACATCCCCACTAGCAGGGAGGTATCCATCTATGGTGTTATTCTGAGGTTTGTGAAGGAAGGCCTTTTTTCCCCAGAATCATCTAGGAATCCATGCATGGATTAACCATTACAAGCCATGGCCATTTAACATTTTTCCTTCTTTCTTCTTAAACAGAGATATATTTGTTTAAACTGGAAAACATTATGTTGAGAAGAAACAAACCAAATTTCACTTGTGTGAGGAAAAGTCATTTTATTAATTATGACTTAATAGTGTACTCTATATCTGCATGTGTATATATGCATTATTTCTATTTACTTTGAAATAATGTGATCATTAATTTAAGGACTCCTTAAAAACTATGTCTAAAACATGTTTTTCTTCTCTAATATAAAAGGACTGTATTCTTCCAATCCATGAGCATGGAATGCTCTTCCATCTTTTTATGTTTTCTTCAGTTTCTTTCATGAGTGTTCTGTAGTTCCTTGAGTGCCTCTTTTGTTAGGTTTATTTCCAGTTATCTTATGGTTCTTGGTGCTATAGCATATGGAATTGATTCTCTAATTTCCCTTTCTATATCTTCACTGTTATTGTATAAGAAAGCAACTGATTTCTGTACACTGATTTTATTTCTTGCCTCATTACTGAATTGCTATATGAGTTCTAGTAGTTTGGGGGTGGAGACTTTTGGGTTTTCCATGTAGAGTATCATGTCATCTAAGAAGAGAGAGAATTTGACTTCTTTGCCAATTTGAATACTTTTATTTATTTTTGTTGTCTGATTGCTGTTGCTAGGACTTCTAGTACTATGTTGAACAACAGTAGTGTCAGTGGACATCCTTGTCGTGTTCCTGATCTCAAAGGGAAGGCTGTCCGCTTTTTCCCATTGAGGATGATACTCCCTGTGGGTTTTTCATAGATAGATTTTATGAAGTTGAGGAGTGTTCCCTCTATCCCTATACTTTGAAGGGTTTTATTCGGGATCAGATGCTGTATCTTCTCAAATGCTTTCTCCACATCAATTGAGAGGACCATGTGGTTCTTCTCTCTTCCCTTATTGATATGTTCTATCACATTGATTGATTTGTGAATGCTGAACCACTCTTACATCCCATGGATAAATCCTACCATTGTTAAAATGTCTATACTGCCTAGAGTCATCTATACTTTCAGTGCCATCCCAAGCAAAATTCTACTGGTATTTTTCAAAAAGCCGCAAATCCTAAAATTTGCATAGAACCAGAAGAGACCCTGAATTGCTTAGGAAATGTTGAAAAAGAAAAACAAAACTGGGGGGATCATGTTGCCTGATTTCAAATTTACTACAAAGCTGTGATCACAAAGACAGCATGGTACTGACACAAAAACAGACACATAGACCAGTGGAACAGAGTAAAGAGCCCAGAGTAAAAGAGTAAAGAGCCCAGATATGGACCCTCAACTCTATCGTCAAATAATCTTTGACGAAGCAGAAAAACATATACAGTGGAAAAAAGACAGTCTCTTCAATAAATGGTGCTGGGACAATTGGACAAATCTGCATAGAAGAATGAAACTTGACCATTTTCTTACACCATACACAAAGATAAACTCAAAGTGGATAAAAGACCTCAATGTGAGGTAGGAATCTATCCAAACCCTAAAGGAGAACATAGGCAGTAACCTCTTCAACAACGGCCACAGAAACTTCTTTCAAGGCATGCCCTCAAAGGCAAAGGAAACAAAAGCAAAAACGAACTTTTGGGACTTCATCAAGATCAAAACTTTCTGGACAGCAAAGGAAACAGTCAACAAAACAAAGAGGCAATCCACGGAATGGGAGAAGATATTCACAAATGACACTACAGACAAAGGGCTGATATTGAAGATCTATAAAGAAATCCTCATAGGGCGCCTGGGTGGTTCAGTGGGTTAAGGAATTGCCTTCAGCTCAGGTCATGATCTCAGGGTCCTGGGATTGAGCCCCACATTGGGCTCTCTGCTCAGCGGGGACCCTGTTTGCCTCTCTCTCTTTGCCTGCCTCTCTGCCTACTTGTGTTCTCTCTCTGTCAAATAAATAAATAAAAATCTTTAAAAAAATTAAAGAAAGAAAGAAATCCTTAAACTCAACACACACAAAACAGATAATCACGTCAAAAAATGGGCAGAAGACATGAACAGATATTTATCCAAAGAAGACATACAAATGGGTAACAGACACATGAAAAAATATTCGTCCTCATTAGCTATCAGGGAGATTCAAATCAAAACCACATTGAGGTAGCACCTTACAACAGTTAGAATAGCTAAAATTAACAAGACAGTAAACAACAAGTGTTGGAGAGAATGTGGAGAAATGGGAACCCTCTTACACTGTTGGTGGGAATGCAAGTTGGTGCAGCCACTTTGGCAAACAGTGTGGAGATTCCTTAAGAAATTAAAAATAAAGCTACCCCATGACCCTGTAATTGCACTACTAAGTATTTACCCCAAAGATACAGATGGAGTGAAAAGAAGGACCATCTGAATCCTAATGTCAAAGCAGCAGTGGTAACAGTTACCAGACTGTGGAAAGAACCAAGATGCCCTTCAACAGATGAATGGATAAAGCGGATACGGTCCATATATACAATGGAGTAGTATGCCTCCATCAGAAAGGATGAATACCCACTTTTGTATCAACATGGATAGGACTAGAGGAGATTATGCTTAGTGAAAAAGTCAAGCAAAAAGAGTCAATTTTCATATTGTTTAAATTACTTGTGTAGCAAAAGGAACAACATGGAGGACATTGGTAGATGGGAAGGAGAAGTGAGTTGGGAGAAATCGGAGGGGGAGACAAACCATGAGAGACTGTGGACTCTGAGAAACAAACTGAAGGTTTTATAGGGGAGGGGGTGGCAGGTTGGGTGAGCCTTGGGTGGGTGGTGGTGGGGCACATATTGTATGGAGCACTGTGTGAAGTACATAAACAATTAAATTAAATGAAAAAAAAGAACTATATTCTAACTATAGGCATTAAAAAATAATAGAACACAATCCCACTCTTGGGAAAACCACTACTGATACTGTGACTTATTTTTTCAAGATATATATATACATCTTTTCAAGATGTGTGTGTGTGTGTGTATGTGTGTGCATCTTCAAGATATAGGTGTGTGTGTGTATATATATATATATATATATATATCTTCAATATATAGGTACATATATAGGTATATGTGTGTATAGACACACACACAAACACACACACACACACCCCTATGTAACTGTTTAAGCACAAACTACATTATGGAGTAAATAAAATTTTATCAGGCTATTTTCTAATTTAACTGTTTTACTATGTAATATTTCATTTCCATTTCAGCGTATTTTCATGCTATTCTATTATGGAACACTGTGCATGGGCCTAAATTCAGCCAATCATCCTCTTTATAGAAGAGTATTTGTTTTTCCACTGGTTTGTTGGATATTGATAGTAATCAATAATCCTGCAATAAACAAGTTCATGCTTGAATTTTTGAGTTTTTGACAATTTTTAAAGATAAATTTCTGGAAGTGGAAATAATACAAAAAAGATAAAAGTTTGTTCAAAACATATTTTAAATGTTTAACAAACATTTCCAACTATTTCTACCTTTCCATAAAGTTATGAAAACTAAATATGCCTTCCAGTAGTTTACAAGTAGCCTATCCCACCAAAATCTTTTTTTTTTTTTGCTAAAAAAGTATATTTGATTTAAATTTATTGCATTGCTGATGAGAATGCATTTTTAATAGTACCTTGGTTATCCTTATTTCTTACTTTGTAAATTGTCTGTTCATGTATTTTGCTCAATATTTTATTGGCCTTGGTCTTTTTTATTGAACTCAGCAAGTTCTTTATGAATTTAAGAATGACACAACATTTCTATTAGATGAAGTATAAAATTTTCCTTAGTTTTTGTTTACTTTCAAACTGTAATACATTGCTCACCATTTAAAAATTTTATTTGATGTTTAAAATCTATTGATTCACATTTATAAATTTCTCCCTTGTTTAGCAATTAAAAAAAATTCTCTATAATCACAGATTGCATATTCTTCTAAAATGTTTTTATTTAATGTTTTAATTTAACATTTTAAGCAAAAGGAAAGGCATAGATAGTATCTATGATGCTATCATTAGCATCATAGAATCAATGCAAGAAACCATTGAATCTTGATGTCAACTTAGTCATATTCCAATTCTTTTGTTTTTATTTTTTCTGACCTACATTATGATATGTTGATTTCTTTATTAATTTTACAGCAATGCACACTTTTAAATATTTAAGTTAAACAATACTTTTAAATATTTTATAGCTTAAGAGTCTGCCAGTTCTTTTTGTTTTTGTTTTTGTTTATAAGGTGCCATGAGTGGCTTATTGTATTTAATTAAAGCATACATTTTTTATGTTCATAGAGTATCTCCTTAGTCTTTTTGTTTTAAATTAGTATTTTTTTTCTATGTGGATTTTTTTTTTCCTTAGGAAGATATATTTTACTAGGATCAAATATGTAACTAATACAAAGTTCAAGACTAAACTTTAGAAAAGACATGTCAGTGAAGTTATGTGCCCATTGTCACTCAACAAACCAGTAAATTATAGCTCTGGAATCAGAACTCATGTTATTACAAATTTCCAGCCTGATGCTTAACCCACTGAAACTCATAGCTGTATTGTTTATAGGCTGAAAAAAGGCCCACTGTGGGGCTCCTGGCTCGCAAGGAGCTTTTCCTACACACTGTGGAGAGCCTCCCTATTGGCTTGCAACAGTTTCTTAAAGCCTCCATTTTAGAAAGAGAAGGAGCCCAAGACAATACCCTTACCATACTGTCTTATCTTTGTAAGTTAAAAAATAAAATAACATTAAAAATCTCTTTTGAGAATGCTGTTATTAAAATAGACAGTCTCTGTGGGGGTAGGCTGGGGTTGAAAAGGGCAGGTTTCTGGAATGTTATGGGGTCCTAATGATATGTCTGTGATATAAAACAGTTTCTGATATTTTCCAAATGCGTTATTGTTCATGTTTAAGTGATTATAGGTGTGAGTTAAGCCAAACTAAATATTCTCTTTCCATGGTTTACTTCAACTCATTCTAATCCCTCTTCATGCAAACTGATCCAACTTTGACTTTTTTTTCTTATGTGGGTATTAGATCATGTGGGCAAAATTTACTGGGTGAAAGAGTGTGGAAACTAAAAAAAAAAAAAAAAAAAAAAAAAAAAGGAAGAACAATGCAAGCAAAGACTGTGGTTGGTAGGAGGTAAGGGGCAGGATTGATTGCAAGTGTTCTAAGAGAAAAATGACACATCCAACTAGGCATCAAGAATCATTTCTTGCCAATGCAATCTCTGAAGCTGTGGAATCATCTCTAAAAGAAATGATTGAAACCTCTTGTCTGAGCCACTTACAATTGCACCTAATAAAGCTTTTGAAAGAACTCTATACTGTTAGTAAGGGATGATGACCTAATAAGTCCAGTCCATTGATTCTGTGACAGCCTTGGCAAGACCCACTCATGGAATAACTTCATAATCAAATCTAAGACACCCTGCAAGCACTATATAAATTCACGTCTCTGATTTTTAGATGACTATTCAGATACATACTTGTATTCGTAAATATACTTTTCCCTCACAAAAGACTGTATTCTATCACCAGAGAAAGAAATGATTTGAAAATAAAATACAAATACAAAATAGTGATTTATCAAATTATAACAAACTGTTATAACAAACTGTTGCTAGTTTCTAGCTATTGTTCCTAGGTATTGTTATTTCAAGACTAAAAACCATGCTAGATACTCTATCATTATTTTATCAAAATAAAAGTGAAGAAGGAAGAAAACACTCTAAGATGGCAATTTGTGTATCACATTTCATCATGATGTGATCTAAAAACAGCTGATCTATTAAACACTCAAATTAGACTTTACAAGCAAATAACCAATTCTACCTTTGCTTTAGCATTGCCTCTGGCACACTTATAATATGAATATCTGAACAAAATTATGAGTCTCCCTTTTGGTGCCTCGGAAACTTATTAATGATTTGACATTCAAGGCTAGAACTTCCTGATGTGAAAAGTTAGAGCTAATTCTTGATACCAGTCTAATTGACTGAACTTTGTGTAGTTCAACAAAAAAGTTAAATTGGCAGCTCCCTTCTTTTAGCAAATATTGGTTCCCTTTCTAAATCCTTTTATGTTCTAAATTAACCTGGGGATTTCCACCTTGACTTCTTTAGTTGCAATGAGAAATGACATGCAGAAATTTTGCTGTTAATCTATCACGTGGGACAGAATTTGGTTTCTGTAATCATAAGCTCAGAGCCCTATAGAGAGCTTCTAAGTGGTAAAAGGAAAGGAAATTGGAAGGAAGAACTGAAGATATTTTTCTCCTATGAATTAGCACAAATACAGATTTATAGCCTACACATGTGTTTTGTTTTTACTGATGGTTGTAACTAGGGACACCTGTAAGACAGAGCCAAAGGGGAAGAATTAAAAATAAATGGAAGGAAAACGTAATAATAATAGCTTCAGAACTTGATTTGAAGCCTAGTATGTGAGACTTTAAAATTCCCCTTTCCTGGAAAATGTTTTATCATTTAGCTTATGCAATTTAGCATACAGTATGAAGGCTGAAATATAACAACATTTTTTAAAAGATTCTTTCAGTATTTCCAACGGAAATGTTGAGCTAAGTGTAGAATTTGTGGGATCAGTTAGCTTATAAATAATGATCCTTTATGCTGGCATTGGGAAATCCTTGTTCCCACAGCTAGTTCAATAAAGCAATTAATATCAATAAATGCTGAAGAAAGCAAATCTCTATTCACTTTTGTCTGGATTAGTTAACATGAAAAAGATCCTATCGCTCTCCTGGAGTATTTAAACTTCCCATAGGACGACATTCTAATGAAAGGTAAATAAAGTATGTTTTTGACATATGTTCCTCTTGTCATACACTATCTACTTATCATAAGATGGTTGACCTTGCTCCTCTCTACAGAAATTTTTACTGTGCTTTTTCACTTAGGCCAATCTCTTGTAACACACTTGTGAATATACCTTAGCATTTTTTTTCTCTAATATCATTATTTTTGCTTTCTGTTTAATTTCCTTAAAGAAAACATAGCTTCGAAAATTGAGATATATTTTGTTTCAATATAATGCTTACACATTCCATGCAAAATAGCTCACATGAACTCAGGGTTTACAGAGCATATTTGAGAGAAAGAGATCTTTATGTGACAGGGCATGTTTTAGTGAACCTCTTAAAAATAATCTACGCAATGAAGAAATGTGTTGTCAAGGTGATGGTTGAGATCTAATTGACCCCATTGATAGATAAGGATTTGTACATTCAAACTTCCAAAGATCAGTATTCAGTAAATCAATGATATGGAACAGCCTGAACTTTCACTACATTTGGCTAGATTATTTGAGATTTCACACACAAGCAGTAAAAAGCTTTAAAGATATTATCCTGTAGCGTCCAAGAAATGCGGTAATAAGGTAAGAGTTGAAATGCGTTGTTGGCATAAGAAACCCATGGCTCATACTTGATTTACAACACACCCAGTTTCGTCAGAGTTGGCATGCATGCACTCTTTCTGACAGTATGGTGATAACATACTACAAGAGTTGAAGCTGCCAATTCTTACACCTTCGTTCTACTAGCAAAGAATTTTAAAACAAAATTTCTATATTACAACAATACCACACTGCTCTGTTTTTACCCTCAATATGATAAATCCATTCTGCTTGTTTATAAATTTGAAAAAAGAGTTAGCTAACTTTAAATACACTTACTAAATAAATGTCCATATACTTGTGTGTTGCATATACATTGAATTTATATACAGTTAAAATTGGCGATGAGGTGCTTATAACTAAGTCATAAGCAGGTAATAGTTTAATTCTGTAATAGAGTAGTCATCTCCAATCTGTATCTTAAAATACAAAAATATAAACAGAAAAAACATTATTACTCTCATTACAATACACTTAAAATTTATCTTTCTATGCATGGGAATTGAATAAGTGAGAAGACAAAATTTTGTACAATAGTTACATTTAAAAATTACATTCTAGTAAAGCAAGGGATTTTTTAAAAAATTTAATTTAATTTTTTCAGTGTTCCGAAATTCATTGTTTATGCACCACACCCAGTGTTTTTTGAAGAAGTTAGAGATTTGCTTCTGTAATGTTAAAAGTACTTTTTTTAGGTGGATAAAGGAGTCATCAGAAGAAAATCATACCATATGAAAAAATGAGAGGACTATTAGCATTTATTGTTGTTCGACTTTCACATTACTTTGTTCTTTTAAAAAGTTTTATGTTTAATCCAATTGAAAGTATACTTTAAAACATTTTATGTGTAAATTAAACTGTGTTCAAAAGTGGATAAAATCCTCAATGTTTATATTAAGGGATTGTTAATACATTAAAGTAAAACATGAATTATTTAAACTTTTTACTTTGGGATAATTGTAGATTCACATGTAGTTTTGAGAAATGCATATGATCCTGTTTACCATTTACCTAGTTTTCCAGTGGTAATGACGTGTATAACTAGAATACCATGTCACCAGTAGGATATTGACATTGAAACAATCCACTGATAATTTTCAGATATCCCCTGTTTTGCTTGTACTCATTTGTATGGGGATGGGTCTTTAGTTCATACAGCTTTGTTATGTGTTCAAGTACCTATCACCATGGTCAAGGTATTGAAGTGTTCCATAACCAAATTCATCTCTCACGTTGTTCTTTTACGATAATGCTCACTTCTTTCTCCCCTTCTCATCTCATCCTGACCATTGAAAATCATTAATCTGTCCTCTATTTTAAAAAATATAATTTCAAAAATATTATATGATTGGATCTTACCATATGTAGCTTTTGGTATTGGATTCTTCCACTCAGCAAAATTCATGGGAGAGTCATTCAAGTTGTTGTGTGTATCAAAAGTTTGTTTCTTTTTATTGCTGAATTATATTTATTTCATGATATGGATGTACCACTGTGTGTTTAGCCACTCATCTGTTTTGAAGGACATCTGCCCCTCCCCAAGTTTTGGCTATTATGCCAAGTGCCAAAAGTTTTTCCTTTTTTGTATTGAATTCTTTTATAATTATATTATGTTCAGAAAGCATACTCGATATGAGTTCAATTTTTTTAAATGTGTTGAGACTTGTTTTATAATCTAGGACATGGATGCTTGAAAAAATGTATATTCTACTGTTGTTGGCTGGAGTGATATAAATGGTAGATAGAGAGATATAAATTAGATCCTGTTCATTGATTGTATTGTTCAGATCTACTGTACCCTTCCTGATTTTCTTTGTAGCACTTCTGTCTGTTGCTGAGAGGGGAATTTTTAAGTCCCCAAATATAATTAAGAATTTGTATATTTTTCTCTTTAGTTTTATCAAAGTTTGGTTCAGTATATTGTGACTCTTGCATATACATTCAAATCATTAGATCCTCATGGTAGGTCATTTTATCATTTTTAATGCCCTTCCTTGTCACTAGTTAATTTTCCTTGCACTGAAGTCTATTTACATGAATGAATGACAGCCACTCCTGGTAATTTTTTTTTAAGTTAATATTTGCATGGGTATTTTTTTCCCTATTCTTTTATTTTGAACTACACATGTTATTACATTTGAAATGAATTTTTTTAAATAGAAAATAATTTGGTTATATTTTCTTATTGGCTGCTGATCTCTATCTTTTAATCGGTGTGCTTAGACTACTTATATTTAAGGTAATTATGGATATGTGAGAGCATAAGTCTGCCATTTAATTATGCTTTCTTTCTTGTTTTCCCTGTTTCTTTTTCTTTCTCTTTCTTTCTTTCTTTCTTTCTTTCTTTCTTTTTTATTTTCTGGCTACTTGTGGGATTTTGAATATTTTTAAGGATTCTATCTTGATTTATTTATTGAATATATATCTTTGTTTAGTTTTCTTAGTAGGTACTCTAGATATTACATATATGTGACTTATCACACTCTGGTAGTGTCAACATTTTACTTATTTGAGTCAATTGTCTAGAATTTAGTTTCATTTATGTCTCTTTTGCTTCCCCACTTTTAAATATGATCATCTTGAATATTACAGAGTGTTATAATTTTTATTTAATCATCAAATATGAATTTAGTTTCATTTATGACTCTTTTGCTTCCCCACTTTTAAATATGATCATCTTGAATATTACATAGTGTTATAATTTTTATTTAATCATCAAATATGATTTAAAACTGATGAAGAGAATAGTCTTTTTCACATACTCATACTTTGACTCTGTTGTTTGTCCTTCCTGATGCTATAAGGTTCCTTCTTTTACCATTTTTTTTTTCTTTGAAGAATATCTTTCAGCCATTCTCTAAGGGTAAGCTTGCTAGTTACAAATTTTTTAGTTTGCTTTGTCTGAGAATGTCTTTATTTTCCCTTTCTAAAGATTTTATTTATTTATTTGACAGATCACAAGTAGGCAGAGAGGCAGGCAGAGAGAGAAAAGGAAGCAGGCTCCCTGCTGAGCAGAGAGCCCCATGCAGGGCTCCATCCCAGGACCCTGAGATCATGACCCAAGCTGAAGGCAGAGGCTTTAACCCACTGAGCCACCCAGGCACCCCTATTTTCCCTTTCTAAAGGAGAGTTTCTCTGGGTAGAGAATTTACATTTGACAGTTGCTTTCTTTCCATATTCATGCAATGTGCCACTTCATCTTGGCCTTTGCATTTTCAGGTGAAAAACTTGCTTTAATTTTGAAATGGCCTTCTCCCCATAGGTAATGTGGTAGTTTTCTCAAGCTTATTTCATTTTTGTCTTTCTCTTTAATTTTCAGAAGTTTAATTATGATGTGTCATGCTTTGGATTTCTATAAATTTACCTTATTTGGAGCTTTCCTAGGCTCTTGAATCTGTATGTTTATGTCTCCCACCAAATCTGGGTCAGAGTGACTGCACCAGCTTGCATTCCCACCAACAGTGTGGGAGGGTCCACCTTTCTCCACATCCTCGCCAACATCCGTTGTCTCCTGACTTGTTAATTTTAGCCATTCTGACTGGTGTGAGGTGGTATCTCACTGTGGTTTTGATTTGTATTTCCCTGATGCTAAGTGATATTGAGCACTTTTTCATGAGTCTGTTGGCCATTTGTATGTCTTCTTTGCAGAAATGTCTATTTGTGTCTTCTGCCCATTTCTTGATTGGATTATTTGTTCTTTGGGTATTGAGTTTGATAAATTCTTTATAGATTTTTAGATACTAACCCTTTATTTGATATGTCATTTGCAAATTTCTTCTCCCATTCTGTTGGTTGTCTTTTGGTTTTGTTGACTTTGTTTTAAGACAGTGTGATATTGCTTGATGACACATTTTTATGATGGTTGCTTTAAAATCCTTGTCAGATAGTTAAAACATTTGGTTCATCCTGGATTTGTCCTCAGTTAATTGTCTTTTCTAATTTAAGTCATAATTTTCCTCGTCCCAGTATGATGTGTGTTTTTCTTATTGTATTTTGGACATTTCATATTGTATTACTTTAGAATACTATGGGACCTACTTAAATATTTTATTTTACCAGGCAGTAGTCTCTTTAGGTTTAGCATACAGATCCTGTTTTATATTTGTGGATTGTAGTTTGAATTGAAATTTAATCTATAAAGTGTTTGTGATGGTATTTTGGTTAACCTGGTTTATTTGTTGTGACGGAGACCCCACTAGTCTCCGTTCGTGCAGCCTAAGCCAGAAGGAGATTCTGTAGTCCTGACCATCTTGGGCCTCTTGCCAAGGAAGGGATTCTATGGTCCACAGAGACTAAGCAATTTCCTATAGTAGGTCACTTGGTAGGAAAGATCTTGCTTTGCCACCCAGCCACATGGTATCTCTTGGTGGAGAAGGGGAGTTTCAGATTCAATGGAGAAAGTGTACACTTCAGCTGACCTCTCACTGTCTGCAGGTTCCTAATCAATCTACCTTGATTGTATTCCTGACTAGTTTAGAATTGTAAGCAGGACAATCCAAAGGAGAAATGAGCCTACCTATGCCACTTTTATTGTTAGGTTGGTCGTTATTTTAGGTGGTGGGTTAAGGATGTCCTGCCACTTTATGTTCCTACAGTCCTAGAATTTCTAGCCAGTTTTCCTTCTTCTTTCCACTTTCAAGTTCTTCCTTTGCTTGCCCATTGCATTATTTCCAATATTTATAGTTGCACTTAATGGAGACAAAGGAGAGAGAAGTCTACTTTATATTTTATAGCTGGGATGTGACACAGTGTATTTGAACTTTTAAAAGATGATTTTTTTTCCCCCAGAAAGTAGATAAAGAAAATATTCCAACAGAGTACATAAAACTGGTAAAAATGAAGGAATATGAGAAATAAGAGTTGGAGAGATAAGAGATAAGAGTAGGTCTGATGCTGAGTATGCAAGACAGTAATTGGAAACAATATTTCAGTGTCATAAGTAATTTCATACCATAAAGAGTAAAACAGCTTACATATTATGTACATAAAGAAAAAAATTTAAAAACTGAATATTTTGATAAGTATCAAGATAGCAGTAATGTACTATTTGTGGTAGTTTTGGCAATTTCCCTAAATCTTTAAAAGCATGGTCAAAATAAACTAAAAGGAGTAGCTACCAGTTCAATATTTTTTTTATTATGTATCATTGTTTATTGGCACAATTCTAAAAATGATTATTTTAAACTGATTTAAAATTTAATAGCCTAAGAATAGCATAAACTACCTTGAAGAAAAGAATAAAATTATATGGAACACATAATAAGACATAATAAATCTAGATTAGTTGAAACATGTAGGTAAAAAAATACGCAAATAAGACAGAATGCAGGAGTCATGTACAGTTACTTGTTATATGTTGAAGATAGTATTGCAAGTTAGGGAGGAAAAAAAATTAAATAACTAGTGATGGGGCAATTGTGTACTGAAATAGAAAAAAAACAAAGGAGATTTGGCCAATATTTCACAGCACAAGCAAAGACAAATTCCAGATGGATCATAACCTAAATTTGAAAGGTAATACATTAAAGATACATAGAAGAAGGCCTTCATGAATTTGAAACAGGCAAAGTTTTTTTTGTTGTTTTTTTGTTTTGTTTTGTTTTGTTTTTAAGCAGAACAGAAAAGCACTGACCATTAAAGGAGAGATTTAAAAATTGGGCCATATTAAAATTTAAAAACTCTGTTTGTCATTAAGATAATATCAACAGACTGAAAAGACAGGACAAAAAAGGAGAAGAAATTTACAGTGCATATATGTATATATAAATGGACTCTTATCTAGATTGCATAAAAAGACAATCCAAGGTGACTGGGTGACTCAACTGGTTGAGTAGCCAGCTCTTGATTTTGGCTACAATCATGATCTCAGGGTCCTGGAATTTAGCCCCAAATGAGGCTTGCTGGAGCCCTGCACTGGGGCTTGAGCTCAGGTGGAAGTCAGCTTGAGGATGATCTCTCTCCTTCTGACTCTCCCCCACTCACATGTGTTCTCCCTAAAATAAATAAATATATCTTAAAAAAAAAAAAAAGACAAACAACCCAATCAAATAATTATCAAAAGATTTGAATACTATTTTATTAAAGAATTTGTCCAAATGGTTAATATGCATATGAAAAGTTGCTCAATTTCATTACTCATCAAATAAATTAAAATTAAAACCATAAATGTAATATACTACACATTTGCTTGAATGGCTAAAATGAAAAAAAAAGTGAAAATATCAAATGATGGCAGAAGGGTGATGCAACTGGAACTTTCATACATTACACTTGATAGTTTAGACTACAGAACTATAAATTAATTCTTTCAGTTTGTAAAAATATCTGCTGTACCTGGGGATGTAGGCATACACGTAATCCTGTGACTCAGCAATTCCATCCCTAGCTACACATATGCGTAAACAGGCACCACAATACAGGCAGAAGAATATTCTTAGCAGCTTTGTTCATTGCACTTAAAAGCAAGAAACAAGTCAAATGCCCATCAACAGAAATAAGCAAGCAACCAACAGTGTATTTATGTATAAGATATCATAGAGACAAAAAAGAAAAACTTAGAAAAGAAAGAATTACTGCCACAGACAACATGCAGACATAATTTCAAGCAAAATAAGCCAGATACTACAAAGTACACACCCTATGATTACTTTTGTTTAAGGTAATTAAAAAAAAAAAAAAAGGAACAGTCATGATTTCTATAACAAAAGTCAGAATACTGACTTAAGTTTGGATGTTTATTTTTTGAGAATGAACATGACTGAGGCTTCTGAGTTCTTCACTATGTAAACATTTATTGAGCTATACACTTAATATTTATGCGTGTTAGTGTATGTGCACAATAATCAATTAAAATATTTACCAAAAAACTGTCTGCTATTACTTGAAAACTATATCAAAACCATTTGTGAGTGACTATTAAGATAATGTGCAAAGAGTCAAAAATATTTCTAAACATTATTTAATTTATATTCCACATTAAAAACAAAGCAAAACTGAGGATGTTGTAAGTAATTAGAAACTAGAGGGTGCAGATTTGAGTCAGGACTCCTCTGCTTACGCATGATAAAATATAGCAGGTCACAATTGCATCAAGTTTTTCATCTGTAAAATGTAAAGTAAAACACCTGCCTCAATCAAAAATTTTGTGGTTGGTAGTATCTGAAGGTGACTTACAAAGTGTTATAAGTTTAACAGTGTTGAGCTTTTAAAAGAAATGCAAATTGAGATAGGTATTTCATGTTATTGAGACAGCATCACGTCATGATTTGGAATGCTTAAAAGAATAAGAAGAATGCTAGGTATTCTGGAAGGGGGATTCAGGAGGTGAAATAGGGAAGGTACAATTGACCAGTCTTTTGAGAGATTTCAGTGCAGTTTATACAGTTGAACATATTGGAAGGCCATTTCATCGTTCTGCTAAACTCATTTTTGTCTGAAATAGAATTCTTTGTACATAATTCCACTCCCCTGTCTTCTTATTGTTATACCTATCCTAGAGAATTGCTGTCGGCCCAGATGCCCCACCTTCTAACTTCATTGTCTTCCTTACAGCTCCCCTCATTCTCTGCCACTCTGCGTAGTAACCAAATCCTTTTTTTTTAAAACTCCCAGTCTTTCTCAGATCAACCACTTCTTTCCTCTATCTTATCACTACCTAATTCAGACTCATCTCTCCTCTCTTTTTATACAATAAACACTTGACTGACATTTAGCATTTATGAGCGTCTCCATGCTGTGACCACAGTCAAATGGCAAAACATGGCTCTTGTCATATAAAAACTCCTCTATTGGATGAGAGGTGTCTCTAAGATGAACACATTTTCTTAATCATAGCATAATTATTTTTCATTATTAGACCTCTGTCTTACTACTTTCAAAACTGATTCTTATAATCTTGTTAGTCTACTGTTAGCCCATAATCAAGAATTTTTCCTCAGGCCCTAACTTATGTTAGAGTATGTGAGAAAAAAAAATGATATTTCAATGTGGAGCATTGTTATTGTTTCATTTGTTACATGCTTTCTTTGGACCCTTTCCTAGTGCCTTTCATCCTTTCTTGCATCCCTTTACCAATTTTGATGGATTCTCAGATTAGACATCAAAACCAAGAAACCTTCTCCAGGCAAAACTGGGTGTGGATACTCTGTTATGTGCTCACATATTACCTTAATCTCCCAACAAGTTGTCTTGCAATTCTACTGGTGAGTCCCGACCAGAAAACAATCCCTTCAAGATCAAGGCTCAAATCCTACTTGAATCTCCCGTATCTGAGAGACTACTACATATTTACTAGGCACTTGATGAAAATATCTTAAATAAATGAATGACTATATAGGTATCATAATTGCTGGACAGTCTGTTTGACTCTCACTCTTTATTACACAAATAGGTATAGTGAGATTTCAGCAGGGTAGAGATATAATGGGGAGGAAATTTGGAACTCAGAGAGAGGAATAATAGTCTGGGGGAAAAGCCACAGGAAATGTGGAGGAGGAGATGTCTCTGAATGATTGATGGAAAATTACCTTCCCAGGTACTCTAAATAAAACAAGGTACTTCTCCTTTACTAAACTGTCTAGAATTATGAACATTTTTGAAAATAAGCCAAGTAGAATTTCAGAAAGGAGAGATTAATGAAAGGCTTCCCAGAATAAAGAGTAGTTTGTGAAGACTGAGAGTTAATGGAGATTATAACCTATTATGAATGTGAATTACAATCACACTGACACCAAGTGAAAAGACTCAACATATCTGTAGTCACCACAAATGGATAAAGAATACTTGTAAGCCAAGAATTTAGCTGCATATGGGTAAAAAATAAGCCAGAGTTATTGTATTAAGTTTGAATGTAAATTGTTATTAATAATTTTAATTAGGGGCACCTGGATTTCTCTGTAGTTTAAAACATCCTATCCCCTAGAGACAGATTTGCTTAAACCATTTAGTTAGGATGGACTAACCTTAGGACAAGTAAAGGTTTCTAATGAAAAGAGTAATTTATAGAAACAAATAAACTATGCTTGACTCATATTCTGCATTATCAATGGAGTGGAATGTTAGCATCATCCCACAACTGTTCCTATTAATCCCAAGTCTGAGATGTTGAGCAAATCATCTGCTTGAACAATGATTCATGAACAACTACTCTCAGGATTCTATCTAACATTATAATTTCAGGAGTAAGAGATAGGATTATGCAACCTGAAAAAATATCACTTGTACATTTAGAAAATAATGCCACATACTGGGAATATCCACACTTGCTATACCCCCTTTTATTCCAAAAAAATCTTGGAAGAGATTTAACTGTGATACTTAATCAATCACAATTTGCTAATGATATCAAAGTGGCAGATTCAAGTGCACTTTAGATCATTTGAAAAGCCTTTTATTTTTCATGTATTCCTTTTGTCTGGTGTAGAATAACCTTTAAAACTCTGTCTCAACCCTCTCTTCAGTGCAAAGACAGAGACTAATCACAAATGGGAACTGATTGCTGTTCACCAAACTTGAAATAAAATGCAGGACTAAAGCTTTATATGCAGAGAAGATAGAATCCTCTTATCTCATATTGAATATGATTGCTGCCTCTCTCCCCACCCTTTGACATTCATTACCATATTAAGGACATCTTTACAGAGAGGGGAAGGAACTGTAGATTTAAATTTGAGAGTCATATTAGTTCTACCAAATAGTTCTTTAATTTTTGTTTGTTTTACCTGATCTAACTCGTCTACATATGCCTCTTCTTTCTGTAACTTTTCTTAGGAATTATGGCAGTGGCATGATCTCCACCTGAAAATAATTTAAACTCCTGGATTGTATAGGAAAATAAAAAGTGATTTAATTACTGATTGCTGAATGTCTCGCTACTTTTCAGAAACACATATGTACAGAACTCTGCACTTACTGTTCATATCAGAGATTGCACATACTTTCCCTCTGGGTTATTTCATGGGTACGAGAGCCTTTATTTGGCTTGTGGTGTGTGTATGCATGTATTCTAAATATATACATACTATACTAACATAATCATCCAGATTTTTGGCTTCTCTTGAACACAGTCAAAAGATCCAATATCTTATCAGAGAAATTGCTTTTCTTCTAGAAGTGCTATCCCGCTGTATGTTGCTGTTTTCCTCTTCTTTCTAATTTCTATAAGCATTTTTTTTGGTTATCCCTCCTCTATATAAATAATCTTACTTGTTCATTAGTGTCATGGGCTCAGTTGTGTTCCCTTCCTCAAATTAATACATCTCTAAGCTCCAGAACCTTATAATGTGACCATATTCAAAGATAGAGCCCTTACAAATGTGATTACATCAAAACAAAGTCATGAGGGTGGCTATAATCTGATCTGATTGGTGTGTTTATGAGAAAAGGAAATTTGGACACACATAGAAACGTGGGCAGATATGCACAGGCAGACATGACCAGGTGAAGGGGCACCAAAGGGGCATCCATCTGCAACCCGAAGAGAGAGGTCTCAAAGGAAACCAACCAGCCAACACCTTGATTTTGGACTTCCAGCTTTTAGAACTATATGAAAATAAATTTCTGTTTTTTAAGGTATCCAGTTTGTGAAATTTTGTTATGGCAGCTCCAGCAAACCAATACAGTCAATAACACACACACACACACACACACACACACACTGAATAGTTTTTTTACCAATTTGCAAGAATCAGGATCTTGTTTTTCACCCAATTGGAATGGTGTATGTCAACATTTAGAATATGATATTCTTAGTAACACCCTTGAGGAAGCACCATGAGAGGATAGGCCATTAACCTTTCAGAGACCCAAAGGTAAAGAGAAAGGAGAGATGTGCCTTGCTTAATAGGAAAGCCAGGACAGAGAATTGAAAGGCTGATTTCAAACATGAGCCTCCAAACAACAGTCACAAAGAGTGAAGGTACTAATTTGCTGTAGAGCGGCACCTCATGAGTAACTGTGTATTAATACTTCAGAAGGAGTAACTTCTTATTAATGCACAAAATGAAGTTAATGATTCCCCTGAGGAATTCTTCAGAGGAGGGCAGCTAATTGAAAAGCATCATAAAGGGAAATCTCAACCAACCAGTGTTTAGCTAATACAGGTGAGATAGGTCTGATTTGTTAGCCCCTTTCCCTCTTCCCAACTCCAGTCAACAAGGGATCTGCTGGGACTAATCATATTGGCAATTTTTCAACTTGTCCAATCTATTTTAACTCTCTGAATATCTAATATGAACACTCCCATCCACTTAGTATAACCTCTCCCTTATTCTCCTTCCCAAACCATTCCATAATTTAACTGTTTTTCCTCTGCTTCTCTTTTTCAAAAAATTCTATTGTCTGAAAGAGCATACCCCAGCAAATCAGCTTCTGAACAAACCTGGCTACATAATATGTGGGGACCTGTGTCAAATAAAAATGGAGCCCCTTTCTTAAGAATCAGGAAAAAAGTATAATGACAAATACTAAAATAAGACTTTTTCTTTTAAAAATAGTGTATTAACAATAAATTAGCAATTAACAATAGATACATGAGTAACAACAACCTTGCAAAATGAAGCTGCAAAAGTGTAATATTTTGGTAAAATTTTATATAATGTAATAAATAATAATACTTTACTAATGTGACATCATGATTAGTGAAAAGATTTTCCTAGCTTCTTTTTCAGAAATTTTGTATATTTGGCCATCAACTCATTTTCAATCAGCATAATTAAAGGTGACTTTAGTCAATCTTGGCAAATGTAAGTTTGCAAATAATTTTTGATAATTTTATGTTTTTATTTTTTAAAATTTTTATCATGTTATGTTAGCCACCATACAGTACATTGTTAATTTTTGTTGTAGTGTTCTATGATTCGTTGTTTACGAATAACACCCGGTCCTCCATGCAGTTCATGCCCTCCTTGGTACCTACCACCAGGCTGACCCATCCCACCACCCCCAAACCCTCGGTTTGTTTCTCGGAGTCCACAGTCTCTCATGGTTCGTCTCCCCCTCTGATTCCCCCCCCTTCATGTTTCCTTTCCTACTAATGTCCTCCATGTATTCCTAACATTCCACAAGCAAGTGAAACCATGTATTCATTGGCTTTCTCTGCTTGATAATTTTGAGAAGGATCTTTCTGTTGATGCCACTGTAAATAGAACTCCTCATAATATTGTATACCTTTTGAAAACATTGGGAAACATTTCTGATAAATTATTTTGAAATATACATTTTAGTATATCTAGGGCTAATAATTCTTGAGAAAGAGCTTTTTTAAGAGAGAGTTAACACATAATATAAATCAGTTTCAGACGTCTGTTATAACTAATAATATAAATTTGATATAATTAATATTTTAAATGTCAACTTATATTTTAATTTAATTTTATATTTTATTTTAATGTTTTCATTGATATTTCCTAAAACTACTGATTATTGTACAAGGCACAAGAATGGCTTCATGACCTGTATATGATTCAAAATTTCAAAATATCTGTGCATGTATTTTGTAACTGTAACTTTCAATTACAAGAAAACAACTAATTTTAAAATTGCCTTCTTCTTTAATAATTGATTCATCCAAAGTTTCATGTGAAAATATTATTCTTTTCTGTAAAATGTGGCCATTCTAAATTTAGTTTCTATTATATCTGTGGCTATGTGCTTTGAAATATGACAGCATAGTGTAAACTGAAAATTTCTATTATCTCTCTTTTATCCTTTACTGCAATGTTTGTATGGACATTTTTATTTTCTGATAATGCACAGAGAACATTTAGTGCCTGATAGCTGATTGGCCTGCACGTGGCTCAGGCCAGGTCTTTGCCATCTGTGAGATGCTGTAGGCACAGACTTGCGAGCTTGGTGCTGACCCATTCAAAGTCTTCCACTCTCAAGGAGCCATATGACCTCCCACCATCTCTGCTGCTATGGCTACAATTCGGGCCATTGCTTCTGCCAATCTGGAATTTGGTTCACACCTGACCACTCCCTTAGGGGTCTAGAAAGCCTAGACTGCCTCTAGGTGTGTGTTTGTATCCTGGGGTCCATGCCAAATGCTTGGCACATTATCTTTCCCTCAGTCCTGCATCTCCTAAATTCTTTATCCCATTGAATTGAGACATCACGCATTCAGTTGTCCAAGCATGTTGTACAAGCATTTTTTGATTCTTCTCTTATACAACTTTTTACCAATATCTGAGCTTTCTTTTTTCCCATCTTACTTGGAATTGACAGCAGTATTTTATATAATTGAGTCCATTTATTTGATCAATATCCTCTCACTTGGTTTTTAGGGCACTACACTCTCTTATTTTCTTCTGCCACCCACATCATTCAATCTCCTTGTTCTTGTGATTTCCTTTTCTTCTCCTAATCGCCTAATGTTGACATTCTCCACAGCTAGGTCCTCAGCTCTCTTCTCTTCTCTACATGCACTCACCCCCTTGGTTATTTCATGGCTTTAAATATTATCTCAGCATTGATGACCATCACATTATGTCTCTAGTCCAGACATCTTTCCAAAGCCCAGATGCATATATCCTTCTCTGCTTGGATGTTCAGTACATGTCTCAAACTAAACTTCCAGTCTCCCCTAAAGCCTGCTCCATGCTCACCTTTCATATTTCACTTAATTACAGCTCTGCTCTCCTTGCTGGCAGATCAAAAGGGGTATTGTCCACACATCTAATATCCAATCTCTCAAGAAATCCTATTAGCTTGAACTTTAAAATAAATCCAGCTTCTGGCCACTTCTCCCCATCTCCATTTCCATTTACCACCACCACACTAGACATAGCCACCACCATCTCTGGCTAGAATTCCTGCCGTAGTTTCTTAAATCTTGCAGTTCATTCTTGTTTCCCTACCATCTAATTTCCCTGAACCAGTCAGTATTAAATCTCTAAACATGAAAGTCCAATCATAACATCCCTGCCCAAAGCCTCTAAATGTCTCACTTTCTTGTTTAGGGTAAAACTGATGTACTTACAATGCTCTACCAGGTCTTTAGTGATCTGGGTTCTATTACCTCATTGACTTCTCTGATCCTCATGTTTCTCTAACATGTTAGGTGTGCTTTTCCTGAGTTAGGGCCTCCATGCCACCATTCCCTTTACCTTCTATGCTGTTCCACCAATTTTCACATGACTCACCTTCTCCAAGTCTTGTTCAAGCCACCTGTCTTCTGGCTTACCAAGTTTTGCACTTATTCTAATACACCATTCCAAAGAGAAATGTAGAAACATTTCTGATATCTGTAGGTCGGTATGGCCATGATTGACTCTCCTCTTTTAAGTTACCTTGAGAACTATGGAGGTAACACCTCTTTTAAGTAGCCTTTTCAAGTTTAGAGATAGAAAAAAAAAATTTTTTTTAATGGTCTCTTCATGAACCTTTAGGAATTTACTTACAGTGTAAAGAGCTATGTATGTTGAATTCTCTAAGGATAACTTGTTTTGCAGAACTGAAGACACAGAATCCAACAGAACACATGGACTGCTCTTCTGCCAGCTGAAGTCCATTTCTGTAGCATCAGTGCAGGGTCCCTAGCAGCTCTTATATTTAGGTCCTGCTGTGTAAATGATGAAATGGATGGCCATATTAAATCCTTTTGTCAATATTGCTTCACCTGTTCAGCAAACTTTAAGTTTTTGGAGTTCCTCCTTCAAATCAGGCCCCACAAGCAGGAAAATAGTTTCTGACAAAAGATTCTTATCTGCGAGACATTCGTTGCTGATATTCACAATGGTTGTATAGATTGGTAATGCCACATCTCCTTGCCAAACTAGCACTTTTTCACTGACATGCTTATTATTTAAAAAAAAAAAATTAATAGTGTATTTCTGAAATGTTTCAGTTGCAGTATTAGAAGAATTTAATTCATCTTCACATAGGTGGCTAGCTCTCTGTACCTATCTACACCCACAAACTGGAAAGGTATACCTATGGGAGCATGGAAATTTCAGCTTGTTTTTTGTTTTTTGTATTGTTTTGTTTTGTTTTTTCCAAATTCCACCACAATTCAGTATTCACTAGAGACTTTCGAGCATTCTGGTGGTCTCATCTGGTAGCAAGTGAGGCAGGTGAAACTCCTTATGGGAAGTGACCAAGCATTTCGGAGTGTTTATCACATAATAAAAGCTCAATAATTACTTTAATCACTTTTTGTATTTCTTGCCTAACATCTTTACTTAATCACATGGTTGTACTTCTCATACTTTATTATAATTGCCTGCTCACTTATCAGAAGCCCTGCACTAAACTATTAGTTTCTTGAGGGCAAGGAATAAGATGAGTTTGCATTCATTCCCCAGAATCTGTAAATGAAATTGTTGATTGAATGAAAGCCCATATAAATTAGTCGCAGTGTTCTATATTACTGGATAATTTCAAGCATTGAGTGGATAATGATTCAGGAAGTTATTAGAAAAGGAATTAGATTAAATGGCCCACATTTAATCTAATTCCACCCCCACGCCTTACATCTGTGAATGGCAATAGTGCTACCTATCAAAATATATTTCATATTTTGTTAACACTGAAGTATTGCAAAAGTAAAAATGATTAAAAATGATGTATTATTTTCAGGTTATTAGATGTATTAAGACAGAAAAATAGACTAGTTATTTTAAGAAATCTGTCAGCAATTTCAATTTGAAATAAAAATGCTTTCTCTTAGCATTATATTATCCAGAAATATTAATTTATCATATATTACTTTCTTCAAGTGTATTAGTGTATTGAACATTACTACTATGTAAAAAGAGAAATAAAGGATTATAGATTAACAAGAAAGTATAATTTTATAGGCATCTTTGTATAAAAACATATAGATGTGAAAAATCCATAAGAACTTTTTATAAAAGTAAAGCTATACATAATTATCAATAATTACAAAATTTAAGAAGAGGAACATACTGAATGACTACAGTATATATCACAGAGAGAAATTTATAATTTTCAGTTGTCTTGTGGGACATTTCCCAATTTTATACTACAGTAGTTGAAAAATTTAAATCCAAGTTATAAGGTGTGTCTTATTCCCTAATGACATTAGATTTTATAAAATGAAAACTTTTATGATAGAACAAATTCATATCAACATGATGGTAGAAACATTTTCCATTTGTGTAATTTTCCCATTAATCATGTAGGGTAGGTTTCTCCAATTGGAATGTAGTTGGTGAGAGAAAGGGTTTAGGTTACCCATGTAACATGCAGAAATTTTTGCAATGATTGAAGAATTCTTTATGGTCCAGTATGGGAGACACTAGTCTCAGGAAACTACTTAACACTTGAAATGTGGCTGGTGCAACTGCGGAACTTAGTTTTTAATTTAATTTAATTAAAATGTAATTCAAACTATATGGCACTAGTGGCTACCATATTGGACAGTGCAAATCTAAAGAAATAACTCTTATGTTCTGAACCAGGCCAGAAGTTAATAGACATTTCTAATCTTATCTCTATATTACATGTGAAAATACATTAACTGGTACATTTCCTTGCATTTTGAACATGGTGTAAGAGTAAAACTCTTTTCAAGATGCCATTTTTATAAATCTGAATTTCCTTGGAGAGAACCAGTGATAAAATTTAGATACATGAAAATTAGGCTGCTTTCATTATAACTCTTCATTATTTTGGCATGCAGAGTGTGACATAATATAACCCTACATCATAATATGTGTTCATATATTTATATTACATCATCAGTTTGAATTGTTTATCTGAGAGAAACAGTTATTTTAAAAATGCAGATAAAGTAGTGACTAAAATGCTCTGTCGGCATCCATCCTATTACTGTATATGTGCCACTTTCTGTATTTTCACAAGACACATAAATGATGAAAAAAATGTATTGATAAAGAATATAACATAAAATTAATTTTTTAAAAAAGCATAAACTACAATACTGGTATTATTAGAACTGATGTTTTCACAGATGGAAAAAATGTTTACTAGAATTTTTAGAACATGTTATTATTGAAATTGAACTAGATAATATTTAGGTTTTGAAAATATATGCACATTATCTCATTAACCTCTTAAAGCAAGTGTCATTAAATGAATGTACTTTGGAAACTTAACTTACAAATGTTACTAATAAAATATATTAATATTGACAAAATAAAATAGCAGTCATTTTACTATCATTCTATAGTCTCTATCTATGATATCTGTCATTATTTTAGATGTTTAAGTAAGTGAAACTAACTCCCAAATAAGCAAATATGTCTGCATTCTTACTTCAGGATGCTTTGTTATTAAACAGAATTGACAGCTTCTGTGATCCTAAGATTTTAAATTTATGTTCCAAACAGACATACATTTTATGGATAATATGAAATAGACCAATGGCATTCTTTACCTCTCAGCAATGCATTCTTTAGTGAACGTGGAATTACTTTTAAATATTATATTTTAAAAGACAAAGAAGTTTAGCGTGAGTAAAATGTAATCATAAATTTTAAAAATGTAAAATGACAAGATTTTGGAGAAATTAAATATTCCAGGAACTTAGGCTAATACAGTTACTATAATTGAATGTGAAATTTAACTCCAAGTTTTCTAGAAATAAACATTTTTTAAAAATTAAAAAGAAAGCCCCAAATGTCATGTAGAGTGTTATAGATGGTTATGGTATTGCAATGAAAGTGGATAAGTAATTTGACATTTATAATATTTTCCTTTATATTAAAATAAATGTGCAACAATAAAATTTATTTTTCTCAAAACTGAATTCTAAAAGTAATTTATTAATAATCTTTATTTGAGTCATATTGAACAACATGATGGGATATTCCTCAAAAGCGCTTTAGCAGAAGATGCAAGAACATATTTCATGTGATCATTTCACTTGGATGTTTTATTCTATGGAAATAGGTGAACAATGTCCAGGTATGTGGATTTCTGGTTCTAAACTGATTTTTCATAAAGCTTAGAAATCAGAAGAGAAATGTTTAGTTAGCAAGTGACTCAGCCATCCTTTTTCAAATATAGAATCTCTAAGCTATACTTTCAACAGGAAGGTTACAGGAGCTCAAAACTGATCTTTAATAAATGTATGGGGACAAATGTTGTGCATTAACAACATTAACAGTTAACAACTCCCTGCTCTCTGTGCAAACTATGTGTCATAACACAATATTTACTCTGTATCAAAATTATGGTTTATTCAGGGGCACCTGGGTGGCTCAGTGGGTTAAGCCTCTGCCTTCAGCTCAGGTCATGGTCTCAGGGTCCTGGGATCAAGCCCCATGTCAGGCTCTCTGCTCGAGAGCCTGCTTCCTCCTCTCTCTCTGACTGCCTCTCTGCCTAATTGTGATCTCTGTATGTCAAGTAAATAAATAAAAAATCTTAAAAAAAAAGCAGAAATCATTATAAAAAATTATTGTTTATTCAATGGAAAGGGGAAAAAATTCTTTTATGTGTATAGGAGTAGATCATAGAATCTATTCAAAACTGACTCAAATATTTCCCAATTAGTAGTATGGGATCTTCTGGATTAACTGAATAAATTTTCACTTGGTAAGCTAGATTTCCACATCATAGAACACAGACTAAATTAATCTGGCTAGAAAAAATTGAGAGTAGATATGATTAACCACTTTGGCCATTAAATTAATTATTACTACACCTTGGAATATCTAAGATTTGCATGGTTCTACAAGGATTTAATTAATATGTAATCCCAGGCCAATATTTGAATGACTACAGTATATAGTAATTATAATCAAATATCACTCTGTTTAACTTTTATTTTCTTTTTGATTATTTAATGATTCAACTGGAAGTTTTGATATAAAGATAAAATCTTCTGAAAAAAACCCAATCTAACAGTATAGTAGATGTGACTCCATGGACTTCAGGGAGGTTTGGCATCAAAAGCTAATTCTTGCATTTATTCAAATTTTCCTCATTTGACAAAGGCTATGCTTTAAAATTGTCTTCAGTTTTATTCATCTTTTGTTCATCTTAATATTAATTGTGTATTTGAATTTCTGTCTCTTTTGCAATAGGAATTATACTCAAATTCATGTAACTTCCATAAATTAACATTTGGATGTTTCTCTGTACCTCAATATAATTGGATATATACTTCCATTATATAACAATTATGCTGAATTTTATTTGTTCATATATTTGTCTTTCAACCTAAGCTGCAAACTGGAAGCAATTGGGAAGCTTTATAAACACTGATGCCTCACCTCCCTCTAACCCAAGACTCTGATTTAATTGGTCTGGGGTCATATCTAAGCACTAGTAGTGTTCAAAACTCTCCCAGTGATCCTTATGTGGCCAAGTTGAGAATTACTGCTCTCAACTGTAAGATTCTTAAGGGTAGGAGCCATGGCCTATTCATCCTTGTATTTGCTTAACACAGTGCCTGCCATATGTATTTAATTTCAGAACATATGTTACTGGATATTATCCAATAATAAAAACCCAATCATGTAGTTAACCTCACAAAGGTATTCCAAGTCTTTTTAAAAAGCCAAATTTTAGCTATCTTCAAGACTTTAGGTTTTCCTTTCAGCAATTTTCATCTTCTTTCTTAGCATTAAAATTTATTTATTTTTTTGTCCTTCATGGATAAAACATAAAAAAAGGAAAATATGCTATCATGTTACCTACTGAGCAAAAACTAAATATTGTGATTAATTTCTCTTATTAAAAAAAAATCATGTAGCCTCTCCTTTTTCAATAAGATCTCTCTTAACTCCTCATTCCTTCAGTATTTACTTTACAATTAAATAAATTATATTCCTAAATGTCATGTACACAAGATTGGCTTCCTTTAGAAATAAACTATTCTCTGTTTAAGCATTTTGAACCAAAACATCACCTGAACAAGATTTTAAATTAGTGGTTCTCAGCCAAGGGCATTTGACAATGTCTGGGGACATTTTTTGTTGTCACAACTTGGAGGAAGGGGAATGTCACTGGAATCTAGTGGGTAGAGGCCAGGGATGCTGCTAAACATCCCACAATGCACTGGACAGCTTTCACAATGAAGAATCATTGGCCCAAACTGTCAATAGTACTGAGATTGAGAAACAAATGCAAATTAGATATAAATGCAAAATAAACAATTGTTTTAACTAAATTATATTATTTTTGCATGGTTTCCTTTCATTCTAAAGAAAAATCAATGAAATGGCCAAAATTTATGCTTGCCAGATGTGCTGATATGGTAAGGTATCAGAAATAAAAAATCAACACATTCTACAGAAATGGAACTATGGAAGCATGACAAGAATTTCCACCATTGAAATGAAAAGTCACTAGTGGCTTCATGTTTCACTCTAGTGAAATGTAAATTTCAAGACCAGCCTTGCTCTAGATATGTTGTGAAATTTGTCACCATTCTCCCTTCTTTGACTCAATACACCTTCTGTTTTCAAGATGGTACCATTTCCCCCAGGAGTTCATTGATTCATTCATTCGTTCACAAATTTTCCTCTATTGTCCTGGTGACCCCTATGCCTTCCTCATTGTATGAGATTGGAACCTTCTACTGATTCATCTACCAATAATCAATCTCCTAGCTATAGCTATCTATAAAGCTTCCCATCAGAATTTAATGCTTTGATTGATATCTCTGGAGTGGATGGTATGGTGTGCCACCCATATGCCCCATTCAAATGGAAGCACTCATTCCACCAACTTCCAAGAGTAGTGGCTACTGAGAGTTCATAGCTGCATCTCTCAGTGGGGATTGCCTTTGCAGAGGAAGAATGCAGGGAGTGAACAGCATATGAGGAAAAAAAAAACCAGCCATTTTGCATTAATTTGAGACAGTTTTGAAGACTTCCTCCACATTTAGGACTCCACATGGTATAGGTATTGGCTAATACCTCTATTGTAACTTTCGACAGTTCAACTTTTCCCTTGATGAATACTGACATCCTCAGTTCCTTACAGGTGTTCCTGGGAACATCCCCACTAAAATCCCTGCTTAAATATTTCAATGTCATAGTATGTTTCTGGAAAAAAATAGACCTAAGCCAAAAAATAGACCTAAGATAATAATATCCTGGAGTAGGATTTGGAAACTTGCCATCCTTTGGTTTACTGGCACTGAGAAATTCATCACTAGTGATAAATGGAGTATTGATAATTCCTGACGTGTAATATGGTCAATTATTAAAGTTTCCTTTGTCTGTGAACAGGTATTAAATAACAACGAAAGGGAAGACAATGGCCAGGGCAATACTTCAGGGGTTTGAGAGAAACAGAATATTAATTGTAAAGACTTTCAAGTTGGAAGGGTTTTGTTAAGTGTATTAGAAAAATAAAATAATAACCTGAAGATGATTATTGACAGTGTAAAGCAAAGTATAAATGTCAAAAAAGTGATTGGGTAGCATATTAAGATATAGTCATTCCTGGTAGCCAGAGGTAGAAGAAATGTAGCATTAGGCCCAGAACTTACTAAAAATGGATTTTGAGAGAAGGTAAAACTCTCAATCCCCGTATCTGCTACACCAAGATTAGAACACTGATCTGGAACTTGTGGGACACTGAGACTTAGAGTAATTACATCTGGGGTTGGTGCACTTAAGAATTTTAAAATGCTGATCTTCCTTAACATTTTGGAACTATAGTTCACTATCCCTACTAAAATCTAGCTTTCCTTTCTTGGTGAAGAAAATTCAAAGAACTTTGTTTTGTATTCCAACACAAACTTTTTTCAGGGTCTACCACCACCGCTCCTCCTAACCAATATACCAATGATAATATACCATCTAGGAAAATGCTGAGAGCTGCAGGTTCCAGCCAACATGAAGACACTGAAGACAGCATAGAGAGTGTATGGAACAGGGTATCAAAAATGACAGATTAAGGGGGATGGAGTACAAAGTTGTATAAGAAAGAGTTTATCCATATAAAAGCATTCTTCAATGGCATAGCATTTGATACCCTGTCAAGGACGCAGAGAGATGACACTAATATGATACTAGAATGTCTCTTAGAAGTTTGAATAAAGCATTGGTCCACCCGAAGTGAAGTGTAAATACTGGCTGCCATGGAAAACAGTGAGCAAGAAGTTGAAAGACTGAGAAAGGTGGGAATGTTAACATGGATATATCATATAAAGCATAAAAATCACTAGTTAATGATTAACTAACTAAAAGAGAGATCAAATCCTCAGTGAGGAAAGACTGCTATACCATGGCAAGTCAATACAGCAATGCATTTTCCATCCTTCTCAAAGGGATGATCATTTCCTTGTTATGTTTAGAAACATTAGAATACTCAAACATTAGAATTACTATTAGATACAGAATCTAAGTTGCCATATATACTCAAGGACCTGGAGTTCACTATACTTTCCATGTTAGAGTAGAAACATAAAAAACCAGGTAATAAATCCATGTCCAGATTGTAATAGGTAATAAATCTAGGTCCAGCTTGCAATGGGCCCACTTTGTTCATCGATCCACTCGGTAATCATTTTCCTGAGCTACAAATGTACAAATAAAATTGATATGCCTGTTTGAACTGTGAGGTAAGAGCTATCATAAAGGAGAAGGAATAGTGAGAGCCTTTGAAACTGCTACCCACCTTCAACAAACATGTTAAAATAAAACAATGTTTCATCTTAGGAACAATTAGAGATTAATAGAGCCTTTTCGGACTTAAAGAATATAGGAGTCCACATCACATCACTATTTAACTCAAGCCTGTTCCTTAACAACAATAAAAAATACTAGCAGAAGAAAGTTCACTACAGTAAACAACCAAGTAGTGTCCTGTTTGAATCTGCTGCACTGAATATGATATCTTGGCTAGAACCAGATGGCTCAACTAGTATACAAAATGTATGAACATTGATGTGACTTAGGCATTCATCTCCATTATTATGAGAAAGGAGGATGAAAAGAAGTACATTTATGTGGGACAAGCAGCAGTGTACATTTTCAGCTTTGCTTCAGGGCTAAGCTAACTCTGTATTTAGTCTACTATATCAATGGTATCAGGTTAATCAAACTTAGATTACAAGAGCAACAAACATACTGGAGGCCTTGGTGTGAAACATACACTCTAAGGGTGGGATATAAGCCTTACAAAGATTAAAGCTTCAGAAATTCAGTTCACTGGGGTATGCCTGCTCATACCCTCCAAAGTAAAGGACCAATGACTGTATCTTGTACCTTCCAGCACTAAGAAAGAAACGCATTGCCCGGTAGAACTTTTTTGGAACCTGGCAATAGCACAATCCACAGCTGGAAGTTCTCTTTATACTCTTTACATGAAGATATGGAAGACAGCCACATCTGAATTGGGTGGGGAACATGAAAGAGCTCGTCTACTAGTCAACATATAGTACAAACCCATGTGAGGGCCGTTTGGTCTGGCCGACCCTGAAGGTACCTGTGTTGAGAAAATTACCATGAAGTGTTTATAGTAAGTCCCAACATGAAAACCACAATTTAAAGACCCAGGGTTTTTGAGAAGGACTATGCCATATGTAATGAAGAACTAGGTACCATTTGAAAACCATCTTCTAGCCTATACTATGTCTGGGCAACAATGGAGCATTTCATCATAAGATATCACATGACCATGTGTTCAGAACTATATATTATGAGCTGGATTCTCAGATCAAAAATTGATAAGGCTTGGTGAGTCCAACAGCAATCCGTCATAAGATAACAAGTGTTATAGTCAGGATCTGACATAAGGAGGGCCAGAAGGCACAAATAAGTTGTGTAAGCAGGTGGCCCAGACCCCCATATCAAGTTCCACTATTGCTCCAGTGCTTTTCACTCAGCTCACATGTATGGCCATGTGGCACACAAACCATTTGACTGACTGACAGAGGATGGAAGAGTCCCAGGATGTTGGGGACTACAAGAGTAGCTCTGCAACAATGCATTAAAGGGGCCTATTTCCAGTTGATAGAGCTTTGCATGACCTACCTAATCATCTACTTTGCATGTATGGAGAAATGGCTTGAGATAAGAGTACATGTAGAATCATTAGAAGTGATGAATGTTTTGTCTGGTTAGTCAAGGCTCTAGAAAGAAAAGTATTGGAATATTAGAGACAAGATCTGAAAAAGAGGCATGTGGATGGATGCAGGAAAGTGAATACGAAGGTAAAAATCTTAGGTAAAAAAGGTAAAAGGTAAAGGTAAAAATCTTTGTATTATGTATTATCGCTCACCAGAAATCATTCAAGGGAAGAAAACCAAAAATTAGCCATGTAAGCACAATGACTTAATCAACCTCTATCACTGATGAGAATAATAACCTCAGCAACAGAGTAGGCATGTGGGTAGGAATAGAGTCAATGCATGGGCTCAAAACTTGGTTTCCAAAAAAACAAAACAAAAACAAAAGAACTTGGTCTTCAATTCACCAAGTCAGACCTCTGTACAATGTCCAAATTCCAGCGAAAGGGAGAAACTTTGAACCTCCTTCACAATACCATTCCCTGGAGAGACCAACATACTACTGACTGCAAATGCATTATATTGAACTCTTTTTATGCTGCAGTGGAGTTAATAATTAATTTTGACAAGCATTGCACATATTTGTGGTACAGATTTTCCTCTCCTGCCTTAGCCAACACCACCAGCCAAAAATTTAGGCAGAGTTTAGTCCCAATGATAGAGGATACTGAATAAAGTTGCTTTGTACCAAGGAGTCAGCTTTACATCAAGGAGGTGCAACAGTGGGAATATGACTACAGCTATAACATATTCCATACTACCCAGAATCTGTTAGCTTAATAAAATAAAAAGTCAGTCTTTTGAAGGTATAGATTTGGAGGTTGACTAGAATATGTTGCCCCCTGAGGATGGGACACTTCTAAATATTATATGGCCTAGGGGCGCCTGGGTGGCTCAGTGGGTTAAAGCCTCTGCCTTCAGCTCAGGGCATGATCCTAGGGTCCAGGGATCAAGCCCCACATCGGGCTCTCTGCTCAGTGGGAAGCCTGCTTCCCCCCCTCTCTCTGCCTGCCTCTCTGCCTGCTTGTGATCTCCGTCTGTCAAAAAAATAAAATCATTTTTTAAAAAAGTCTTTAAATGTTTTTATGGCCTATATTGTCCTCAATAGCTAAAATACATGGGTTCAAGAAACAAAGGATGGAAGCAGGAGAGTGGTCAACTTACTATCATCCCCAGGTCCCACTTAGGGAATCTTTGCATTTTATCACTGCAAATTTAGGTTTTATGAAATTCAAGCAGCAATATCTAATAGTAATTTTTGCAATAACAGTTATGTTCAATATCCAAACAATCTAGAACACATATAGCGATTGAGCATTTAAAATGTGGCTAGTGTGACTAAGGAACATAATTTTCTATTTAATTAAATTTCAATTAATAGGAACATAAATTTGTAGAGCCACATGTTTGCTGCTGGCTACAATATTGGACGGCTCATGTCTAGGGTGCTAATTCCCAGAGAGAAATGGTTTGGCCAGAAAACATAGCAAGAATCCCACTGAATATTTAAATTTAATCTATGACTTCTGGTCAGTCACATTCAGCTCCTCATGCCAAGAAGAGAAAAGGCCAGTAGAGGGATCACTTGATTCTAGTCAGATTCATTGATTCTAATCATTTGCAGAAGGAAGAGTTTTTGACATATACTGGGGTAGGGAAAAATAAGATTATTACCTAGATGATCCCCTAAAGTGTCTTCTGGTACTTCCTAGGAATTTTTTCCCTAGGTGATTTTTTTTTTTTCCCTAGTCAATTTTTGACAATATGCAGACAAGGGCAGTAGTCAGGGACTGGGAAGGTATAATGAGATGGACTCAGAACTTTCAGAGATTATGTTCAGAGTCACCTAAACATGTAAGGTACTTAGAGCAACACCAATGTCAGCCAAGAGTGAAGACAACCTAGGGTAGGTAGTACAGGGGCAAGATGAAAATGATGAATTGTAACCTGAGAACAACTGTAGTAATGATAGAGATACAGAGTGCTGTAATTCTTTCAAATAATCTTTTCTTACAGACTTTTCCAGAAATGCAATCAAGCAGAATCAAGGAGTTGTTCTGAGAGGGGAACTTTCCATGAGCAGAGATTGGATGCATATTAATGGACTTTGTGGTGAAACACTCAGATTACCCTTTGAGGAACAAAGCACTCATTTCTTCATATGACCAGAGCGTTTGTTGCTAAAGACTCCCACTCTCATCCTCTTTAGAGAAGAAACTCCATTGCCCAAAGTTATGTCTGCTCTGTGGGACCAGTCCAATCCAATGACTATTCCTTAGGGGATATAATAGGGTTTTATAAATACCTTTGTCTCCATTTGGGATAAAATGGGAAGTGTCATACCAGCTGCAGAACTCCTTGGGGCATCAGCTGAGGCCTCTTGTTTAATAATATTATTATTCAGTGTCTCCCCTGCGCAATTTCTGTTTCCTTCACTCTTTATACTTCTTGTTCCTGAATGTGTTCTTCAAAAGACCTTGTCCAATGATCTCCAAGTTTGTTTCGGGGGAGCCCAGCCTAAGGCTCAGAGTCCTTGCTTTATCACTTATTCCATGAAGCACTTGTTGCTTCAAATCTCCACTGTCTCATTTGAAACTTGACACTTCTCAGAATATCTTGGTCCCTAAGAATGCTATCACGTGTACAGTATTTGGAGTTTTTGTTTTCTTCCTGCCCTGTAGTTCTTTCTCTACTTCCAAAACCAGTTTCTGATTAGGGAAGTTTAGTCCAGGCAAAGGTTCCTACTTGCTTGGGGTTAAACACTAGACACATTGACTAAATTAAAAAGCAAACATAGGTGATTGACAGGGCTGCCAACCCAGTGTTTCACATTCACCCTAGGCCCGGGGATGTTTTACAATATCTGCACTCGAGATCTGCACTCAGTATCTGCACACAGTATCTGAACTCAGATCTGCACTAGATCTCAAACCATATCATTATTTCTCATGGCTCTGGTTTCACTTCCTTTGCTTCTGTGTATCATAACATTTTTCTCACTGACATGGTTTCATAGTTTAGAAAACCATTTGTACCATCCCGCTGGAAGGTTGTATTGTTTTGTTTTATTCTCTCCACACCTATGTTTGCTTTGTAGATGCGCCTGGTCTCGTCTCACAGATCCATATATTTGATCCTAACTTGACCGCTGATATAACCTAATGTAATCTAGTCAAAATACCCCCTTAACACTTGTGAGAAGGAGCTGAATTTGAGGATTGACATTTGTTTAAAAACAGAAAACTCTCATTTTCTTTAGAGAAGAAACTCCATTGCCCAAAGTTATGTCTGCTCTGTGGGACCAGTGCAATCCAATGACTATTCCTTAGGGGATACAAAAGGGTTTTATAAATACCTTTGTCTCCATTTGGGATAAAATGGGAAGTGTCATACCAGCTGCAGAACTCCTTGGGGCACTCCTATTATTGCCTTGGACATGCCTTCTGACACTAACTTACTAAAAGGTCATTAAAGATGAAATTTTACTTTGCATTTATTTATTCACCTGAATTGGACATTGATATTATAACATCTCTATCCAGTCTGTAGCAGTTGTTGTGAAGTTTTGAATCATTAAAAGCACTGATTTTTGCAAGTTATACAATGTGTAATTTACAATTTACCTTGAAAGAATACTTAACATACAAAGTGATTTATACAAGTTATTTGTCTTTACAGCATATATATATGAATAGGCACTCAAATAATTTTTTTTTCAAATAATTTTTTAGGTATTTTTTCTCTAGGCTTTTTTCCCTCCGAGTTCTTCTTATCTCCACCTTTAAAGAAATATGTGCAGATAATTGGCCTGTGATTTTTGCCTTAGAGAAGTGCTATTATACTATAGAAAAAATAATAATAATAGAAACATTTTAAAACTTCCTGGATTTGAAGACATAAAACCAATTTAAAAATGTATCCTTTGTGGAGTGTCCAGGTGACTCAGTCGGTTAAGCATTTGTCTTGGGCTCAGGTCATGACCCCAGGATCCTGAGACGGAGCCCCACCTGGGGCTCTCTGCTCAGCGGGGACCCTGCTTCTCCTCTCCCTTTGCCTGGCACTCTGCCTGCTTGTGCTTACCTTCTTGATCTCTATCAAATAAAAAAACAAAATCTTTTAAAAAATGTATCCTTAGTGATTCATAGGCAGATATCACCATAAAATAGTGTTTTTGAGATAGAAACTGCAAAAAAAGAGAGGGAGAGATTTCCCAAGGAGAGGAAAAATACATTCCCCTAGCTCAGGAGGTTAAGTGTAATGAAATGGGAAATAATGAACCACTGGTGATAGTTGTGAATGTCCCCCAAAATGTTCCATTTTCTGAGCGTGTCTAGGACAGAGCCTGTTAGAGATGACTATCCTGATGATGGGCATGAGAACGAGGCATCTGGCCATGCCCCCTTGCATGGTTCTGGAGTAACAGAAAGCAATGCAGGATGGAAGAGCACCATGAACAAAAGAGGGAGACCAGCAGTGGCCTGTTGGACTAATGGCAACAAGAAGCGATTTTTAAGCATGTGTCTTAACAGATAAATGGCTGCTCAAACTTCAGCTGTTTAGAGGTTTAAAATAGAAATTAAGTTATATCTTTAAAAAAAAAAAAGAAAGAAAGAAAGAAAGAAAGAAAAGGAAATTATATGAGTTACAATTCCATTTAGGGACCTGACGCTGTCAAGGACTAAATTATTTTCCTAAGGTAGTACAAATAATGGTGGTAGAGAAGAAAGAAGCATTCAGCTTTTCTAAGTCCAAACTGATATAATTTCTCTCTTCCTTCCATCAATAATACATATTCACTTTAAAAAGTAACTTTAGTCCCCCAAACCTATAAACCCAGTCTAGTCATGAAAAAACAAAAACAAACAAACAACACAACAACAACAAAAAACATAGAACAAGTATGAATTGGAGGTCATTCTACAAAAGACCTAACCTGTATTCCTCAAAGGCACAAAATTCCACATAAGATAAATAAATACTAGAAGTGTAATGTGTAATAAAGCAACTGTCACTAACACTGTCATAGGAAATGCAGGAAAGTTATTAAGAGAGGAAATCCTAGAGGTTCTCTAAGATATTAAGAAACAATTCTTTTCTTTCTTTTTATTATATTGAGATCATGGATTTTAACTAAACCTATTGTGGTAACTATTTCACAATATATGTTAATCAAACCATTGTGCTATATCCTTAAACTTACAAAGTGATATATTATCCGTTATTTCTCAATAAAACTCAAAAAATTAATGGCAGTAAACAAACAAGCAAACAAAAAACAGAATTATGTTTTGTAGAATTCTGAAAAAGTGTCCCAACAAAGAGGAGTAAGGAAATGTGGTGCCTAAGTAGAATGTGATCCTGACTGAGGTCCTAGATCAATAAAAAGACATTAGGCAAAAACTAAGAAATTTGAATTAAGTATGAGTTTTAGTCCATAATCATGTATCACTATTCGTTCATCAATTGTGACAAATGTACCATGCTAATCAAAGATGTTAATAACTGGGGAAACTGGATGGGGGATTTATGGGCATGTTGTGCTGCTATCTCTCAAAATTTTCTGTAGTTCTAAATCTAGTCTAAAATTAAAAGTTTATTTGAAAAAAATAAGTCCCCCAAAAAGAAAAAAGTAAATGGGTATGCTCATTCCAGAAATCTACATTTGTTTTAAGACTTCACACTCTGACCTCTATGTCAGAAATAATTATTTCTCAGAATAAGAGTACATCTCTATTCCATTTTTCAGTAATTCATGTGTGTGTGTGTGTGTGTGTGTGTGTGTGTTTCAAAAACCCTACTTTGGATTGAGTCCATGTGCTTTCAATTTTTCATTTTTACTCTTGAGGTTTCTCTCATATCGTAAGCCCAGACTATGCTACTATAAATATAGATAGATGAATAACTAAATCCACAAAAATATGACAGACACAATCACAGACAAAGTAACACACAGTTGCACTCATATGCATGCAGATAAACACACACCAAACACCTCAGTTCTCAGATTCAGAGACGAGGATGGTCAAAAAATCTTGAGTATAGGTATTTGTTGTTACCTGCTGGGATACTTTTGTAAGTTATTTTGTATTTCCTAAAATCAGTTTTCTAATTTGAAAATAGGGAAGATAAAACCTATATGGAAGAGATAGCATTTAAATTAGTGACAACATGCCAGCAGAATGTCTGACCCATAACAGGTGTTCCACTTTATTACGAAGTGCTGAAAATCTAATGGCCAGGTTCAAATTCATGGTTTCTGGTCAACTACAATGCTCAATCCTGTTCCCCTACTCATGGCCTCTTTTGGCTTTTCTAGCAGCACGTCTATTATTTTCCCTACTCATGGAGTTCTTATATATGTGAATCATATATGTTTATGTCTGAGGAATTGATATCTATGCCCTGAGAAGTAGACAGCTGCAGGCAGAAGAGGACCAGGGGATCCGAGACACATGGGATCACTGTAGTGTGTCTTTGATATAGGAATGAAGACAAAAAATTGGATCATGAGTATTTGCAACTTAAGAACCATAGGAACTTGGAGTCCTATTGCAAAATTTACTACTGGGGAGAAGAGAGGTCAGGGATAGACAGATGTTCTTATTAACAACAGTCATTTAAAGATGGCTTGGACTCTACAGGCCTGAAGATACTTAGAGCAGTTTCCTTGTGTGCACTTGCTTGATTCTTCAGAGACTCCCTTCTGTGTGCCTCTAAATTCAGCTTCCTCAGTTTGGACAACGCCTCCCTTTAAATTGGCAACTCTTGAGCTCTGCCAAGTTTCTGCATGCCAGCAATATAATTCACAACATCTTTTTGTCTGGGTCTATTTTCCCTGGTATCTTACCCCATCAGACAGTATGGTCTTTAAATAACCTCAAGCCAACATTCCCAATGGAGATTCCCATCAGTTCCCTTGAGATTCATGTACTTTGCCTGCTTTCTGAATGGGAGTACAGTTTTTAGTACTGATTCTCCTCTATGCCACGAGAGGCTTTACTTTTCTAAGAATAAAGCAGGAACTGATCTTCTGGGAGTCTCACTGTAGGGTTATAGTCCTTACTCTCTTGGTGGTTTTACTAAAGACTCTCTTATGAGACATCCAGAGAGATGCAGGAACCACCCCACTAACATACCCAGAGGGTAGATATGGAATAGAGCTTAAATGACAACTAGCTATTCTCTAAAGAAATGCTCTACACATTTTCCCTACTATCTATTCTCTTGAACCCCTTTTACTTCTTAGTAGATGCAACAGTTTCTATTAGTTAGCTATTGGTTTTCTATTTTGAAATTCTGCCTGTGGTCTAAAATCTTCTTTATAATACAGCATCTTATGGACTCCAAATTTCACATCTATGTACTACATAGGTGATAATGCAAACTGGAGAATACTAAGGTACTTTTCTCAATGGAAATTTATTAGTATTCACCCATGTACGGAGTGAGCCCTGACAAATGTGAATCACAGTGCAAGTAATACTGGGCCTGCTGAAGGTTCAATAGACCTTTGCAGACCACTGTGAAGGTTTCTCAAAATTTGTAGCAATATTTCTTTGGGGAAATAAGAATTAATTTCTAAAGAAAAAAATTAACAAATATTATTCTGGAATAAACTGATTGTAAGTTAAGAACTTGCTCAAATTGGTGATTGACCTGCTATCCAAACCCTCAATGACCTTGACAGAGAGGCACATTCTATATTCTATGAAAATGTGTGGTGGGAGCCATGGTATGGGCTGGGATCTGAGAACAAACTGTTGACCTTGAGGGAGCTGACAGTCCCAACCAATTGCACACAAGTTTAACAGTCTTGTCTCAGTAGAATTATACTTCAGACATCTGAACAAATTAGTTTTATTTGACCTGAACAAAATCTTTATAAATCAGAACAAAATCTTTAGGTTTTTGAAGATGTTTCCTTAAAATTATCAATCTAATATATTCCAGTGATTCACTATTGCTTAGGTGAATCTACAAAGTGAATTTGAACCCATGTAATTTGTGACTTGAATGTGGACAGCTCTAGATTTCTTATGGTGCCTTGTACTTTGGAATTTGTTAATAAATTATTTTTAAATTTATTCATCTTGACCATCACTGCTATTAATGAAAGATAATATAAATGGTCTTGCAAAGGAAGACAGGTGAAGTCATATTTTATGCACAGAAAGCATTCTTGAAGACTTCACATAATTTGAAACTCAAAATTCAAAATCATTTTTCTCATAGAGAGGAACATAAAATAAAAATTGCATTGTTTCAAATTCTTCATCAAAATTGAGAATCTACTAATATTTTTAATTTATTTCAAATTATCACAACCAAAATTTATATAAATAATACCCCACTTTGTATATGTGAACAAACACAAGGTTACAGATATGTGTCTTAAATGTATGGGGTTAGATCATTCTTCAGTTTGTGTTTTAACAATTATTAGTAATGGAAATCTCTATATGGCTATTTCTAAATAAAAACACGGTGTTTTCTAAAGTCTACGTTTGTGAGAAATGAATATTAAATTAGGAATATACATCTTTCACCAAGTTAATCTTCTTTGTTTATATCCAGAATGAACAAAAAATCTTTCTTAATTTCCAAGTTTTGAGCTTAGTCCCTGTGCCTCAGTGGTTAAAGGGAACATCAAGTCTTGAATTTGCTTCCTATATTAATGGTTACAAGATATTTCAGAGACAACTGGGCGTTGACCGGCAGCCAAGTGCAGAAAGCTTAAAAAGAGTGCCTCAGTTCTATCAGAGTATGTATTTTGTGGTCTGTTAATATTTTGCATTAAGCCAATTTTGAGCTATTAAAGTTTTTCTTTTCTTTTCTTCCTTTTATCTCTTTAAGTTTGCTAATCATCAGGAAGCACTTACTTTCATCCGGGGTTTGTTTGCATTGATTGTGTTTCCTCAGGTTCTGGGCTTCCTAACTAAGCTTTCAGAGTTAGTGTTAGAGGTGGCTGCTGTGCTGAGCTGCTGGAAAGTACTAACTCAACCCTCACCCCACACCTGGTGTACTCCCTATACTCTTCCTTGGGTCATGAAATTAAAAATAGGGCCATAATGTCAGACAGGAGGGAAAATATTCCTACTCATTTTATATAAATAGGCCGACTTGAAGCTATGTGCCTGTCATATCTATTAGGAAAGTTGTTCATTAGATTCAATTATGGTGATTTTTTTTTTTTTTTTCTTTTTTACTGTGGGCCTTTTGAAGGGTTTTCTACCTATGTTTGAGGTCCCTTTTTGAAGATCTGTCACATATCCCCTTCTCTTTTTCCTCATGGTTTAGAATCCCTTGTTCTATCAACCAGGACGCTAGCGAGAAACATTAGGTACCCTCAGAATACTTTAACTGAGAATAGTTTAATGGAAAGACAAGGATGAAGAAAACCAGCTACGTTGCTTGGCCTATGGCTGCATTTGAGCAATAGGAAGATACTGCTAATCCTAGTCCTGAGGGAAGGATGGGAGTGGGGAGTATTACTGGAGTCCAATGAGAGATGGAACCATGGACAACCACATGTCCCAGATATCCAGGGGGAAAATAAATAACCAACATCTCTCTTCCAATTCCTCATATTTGACCCCATATTCTGCCATTTATCCCCAAATGAAAGTCTAGTACAACAATAATAACTAAATGAAAGTGCAGATTGACAATAACAACAAAAACAACCACAATACAACAATAAATCTGGCAATGCAGTCCGCAGAAGTTAGTTTTCCATCACAGAGCTGGGCAAAGGGAGACAGACAGGATATCTGAGGTAAAAATGGAGAATCACCAGCTCATCTTTCTCTTACTGATCCTAAATTAACCATTGCTTGTGAACTGCCTCCATTTGATCCTCTCATCCTTGTTTTTGCTTTTCATTCCTAAGCAAGGTGTTTCGGTCTGTTCGGGCTGCTGTAAAAGTATACCACCATCTGGGCAGCTTATAAGCCATAGACATATATTTCTCACAGTTCTGCAGGCTGGAAATTCTGAGGTCAAGAACCCAGGATTGTTGTGTTCACTGAGAGCCCTCTTCCAGGTTCATAGTTCACATCTTCCCTTTGTGATTTCACATGGAGGGGCTGCGGGGGAGGATCTCTGGGATCTCTTTTAAAGAACACTAATCCCATTTGTGAGGGCTCCATCCTTGGGACCTAAGCAATTTTCACAGGCACATCTCCTAATACCAACATCTTTTGAGGTTAATATTTTAACATAAGAATCTTGAGATGATGCAAACATTTAGATCATAGTGAAAGTGAAAGGGGAGTTTTTTTCACTCATTTTTGATTTATTGAGCACAACTATGCCATAAGCTATATACTAGAGCTGGGAATTAAAAAAAAAAAAAAGGGTGCCTGGGTGGCTCAGTGGGTTAAAGCCTCTGCCTTTGGCTCAGGTCATGATCCCAGGGTCCTGGGATCTCCCTCCCTCTCTCTCTGCCTGCCTCTAGATCTTTGTCTGTCAAATAAATAAATAAAATCTTAAAAAAAATAGTTACAATTGAACATTTGGAAAGAGTATCATGACAAGGAGCTTGTAAAGGAAGTTTGAATGAGAGACATGTCAATATATCCACTGCTTCTCATGCTTCCTGCCACTCTCCAGCCAGTCATGTATGTCAGCAACCACCTTTGCTCCAGCCCCTTTTCTATCCAGGGGCCCTGCCTTGCTATCCACCAGAACACTGAAACTCCATCCTTTGTTTTAACCCCAACACATACAGATTTGGAATATAATGTTGTAATGTTAAGAAAACCAATTATAAGCAAAAAAGAGAGAAAATAGAAAATTAAAAAAAAAAAAAGAAAAAAGAAAAATAATGTGCTTTTAACTCCTTGTCAATTCCCCAACTTTCCTAGAGAACATATAAATATAAATATCAATATACATGTGCACAAAGGTAACCCTAGGGGGAAAAACCCAATGAAGATGCTTCAGGTAACATTAGTAGACAAGAGAAAACAGAATTCATATTTTGACTATCACACTCAACATTTTTTAGAATGTATAGGGGAGCCACAGGCGGAAAAGTCCACTTCTCACAACTCACTTCTAAGACCCTTACTTGGAACGTTCCACATCCACTAGTTCATGACTGTGTGTAGCCATGTCTTAAGCTCCTGGAACTACTCCCATTTCAACCACCAAAAATATGTTGGGGGAAAGGACAAGAGTACATTTAAGTACCCCCATCTTACTGCAGAGTGGGGAAAATTGCTATTGAACTCCAAAACATTTTGCCATAGACACATTGTTTACACAACACAGCTGTTGGAATGGCTCTGATGACAGGAACTTATTAAGGCCTCTGGGGGATGATGAGATTTGTTGAAATCGTGATGTCTGTTTGCTGCCCTTGATTGATGCTCCATCACCAGTCCTAGGCTTCAGGCATACTATGGCTTACACAAGTTTTGTAGGCTGAATTGCAAGTCCATTCCCACTATAAAAACATATCAGTCCCTTGTTTAACAGCTTTCAGTGTTTTCTACAGCCTGAGAGAGAAAATTTAAGTTCCCTTACAGCAGACAGAAAGTCTCTTATGATCTTTTATTTCCACAACTGTCCCTACTGGAAATACCTTAATAACCATAGACCATTTCTTTCCCCCTTCCCACTTCTCTGCTTAAAATGCCTGAACTACTTCTGTTTTAGCTGTAAGACTCCTCTCAGGCATTACCTCATCCCTGAAGCCTTCCTTGATTTCTTTTCCTTTCCTACTTACCTGGTCTTTGTGGAACTCCCCCTAACATTTTATAGTTTCTGCTGTCAGTGCTATGAGCACATTGCATGCCGGTGGAGTCCTATTATCCTACTGGAGATCCATCTCTATTCCACAGGCTTCTATAGACTGCATCATTCTATCCTCAGTCATGGCTTGGTTCAAAGTTTAGCCCCACAAATCCATGACTTTCAGTAGAAATCCAAGTATATTTGGCTCTTCATAAGTTTAGTGATGTTTCTGAGATATAAGAGGCTCCAAAGAAGAATAGCTTTTCAACATCATACTGAGGTACTCAGCCTCAAATTCTTCCACAGCTGACCTTCCTATTACATGCCTTACCCAGGTGTGGACAGACAGATACAAGAGGAAAAGGACAGTTTATTCTACCACTCTGACCTCTTTGGAAGGAAGTAGCCGTGACAGTCTGACCTGCCCTCCTCCTCATGCCAGGGATTCTGGTATATACAATTTTCTCTAGCTGATGATGTTTTCATCTCTCTGAAAAGACCATGAATTCCTTGAGAGTAAGAATTCTGTGTGATGTATCTTTATATATTCAATGTTGAGTATAATATATAGAAGAGAGTTGATTCCAATACTGAATAGCAGTATTATTTGAGGAGAACATGATCTTTAGATTCTAAATAACCACTGTACAATAGAATTTTGGATCATACCTCCTTGACCACTAAGGAAAGCTGTTTTGTGTTTGGACAGAGAATAATTGCTGACTTCAATGTGGTCTTTAGGAATCTACCAGCCACAACTATATGTTTCCAAAATATCCTCCAACTGGAGATTTCTTAAATAAGAATCTTGAGGAGCACCTGGGTTAAGCATCCGTTAAGCATCAGGTAAGCATATGCCTCTTGATTTCAGCTTTGGTCATGATGTCAGAGTCTTGATATGGAGTCCCACATTGGGCTCCACATTCACCAGGGAATCTGCTTAAGATTCTCTCCCTCTCCCTTTGTCCCTCCACTGCTTTCTCTCTCTCTCAAATAAAGAAATCGTTTTTAAAAAAATCTTGCAATTAGCTCTAATTAACAGGATTTTTTATTAAGGGCATATGAAAGAGATAGAGATTGCTTTATTTACTGTCATTGGTTTGCTTCAAATTTTTGCCCTTTGTTTTTCTTCAGCTTTTACATTTCTGCATTTCTCATGGGTACCTTGAGTTTTTTAAAACGCCAACTTCAAGAATATTAGCAAAATTGTATATTGGAAATGATTCTCTGAAGTTGCCTTAAATAATATTAGCAAGTACTGTAAGTATGATATTCTAGTACCACTTTCTGGTGCTTGTGTGTGTGTGTGTGTGTGTGTGTGGTTTTCTTATACCACCAAGCAATTCTATGACATCAAACTGATGCTCTAAAATTCACCTTGATTCTGACACTATCTCCCCAGAGACAATATCAGATTCCACAGGTTAAGGACTCAGTCCCACAAGACCCCTCTCCACTTCAGGTGCCAATTGCCAGCCTAGGTTATTACCTGTGCTCTGACCAACTGACTATAGACCAGAGATTTCCAGGGTCCCACCCTGAGTCTGATTAATTAATTTGCTGAGGTGCTCACAGAATTCAGGAAAGTGTTTACTCACTAGATTATTGGTTTTGTTTGTTTGTTTGTTTTACAAAAAATGTTAAAGGATGTAAATCAAAATCCAGATGAAGAGATACATAGGGCAAGGTCCAAGGTCCGAAACAAAGAAGCTTTTGCCCTCCTGGTGTTTGGGGGTGGCACCATGGCATGTAGAATCATTCTGGTTCTGCCACCATTCTCCAAACCCCATTCTTGGTTTTTTTATGAAGAACTCATGAGACATTATTAATTAAATCATTGGTGATAGCCATTGGTGACTGATTCAACCTAAAGCATCTTTCTCCAAATAAATAAGTAAAATCTTTAAAGAAATCACAAGATTGGTTATCCTGGCAACAAAATCCATTCAGAGGTGCAAAAATCTCACTTACATAACAAAAGGCACCTTTGTTGTTGTCATCACTTAGGAAATTCCAAGGGTTTTAGGAATTCTGGGCTTAGAGACAGGCCTAGACTAACTAGAGACAAATACCAATATATATTTCTTATTATAAATCACAATATCACAACAAGTATCTGTATTACAGGTTTCTTAAAGATTTCCTAAAGATGAGAAAAATAACACTATGGCTATGTATGTTTTCAGATGGAGGTACAATTTATAACTCAACTTAAGAGTAACCTATTTTATCCCCCAAAAAACAAATCTACTTTTTTTTTTTTTTAAATTTACTTAGGAGTGTGGGTATGGGAGTCAGAGTAGAATTTAATTTAGTAATGAACATGGATACGAAAAGTCTTTCTCAATGTTAGCTTGTCCGTGGTGTTGTTGTTCTCAGTGTTCCATAAAGAAAAAATATATATATATATATTTGTTATCATGTATTGAATTCATCTTATATACCAAATGCCTGAGTAAACATATTCCCTTACATGATACGAGCATAAAATTGTAGAGAAGATATGAAGATGTTTCAGATACAGAAGCATATTTTTGGTCTAATGTCACCGTTTATAAAGGTTAAACAGAATGTAAGTCCCAAGTAGTAAACCATATTCAAAAATGTTGTGGCAGAAGAATTTCCTCTGCCCTTCAAAGTCCTTCTAGCTGTATTTAGACTCAAATTGACATGAGACACCTTAACGGGGGAAATAAAATTTAATACTGTGCATATGAGGAATACACAACTGAAATTCCAAAGACAGTCTGACAACAAGATGCTCATATGACTAAGGAGAGGGTAAGAGTCTGAAGATACAAAACAGCATGAAAGATCATTAGCAAGAAAGTGAAAGGAGGTGTTTGGAAAACAAAGTTTGCTCTGTTATGCAGATTAGTTTCTTAGGTAAACAGGAATCTCTGTTAATAGCTTTATTCCTGATAAAAGGCAGTTGAAGGGGAAGTAGAGAGCTTTTTTGAAATCTGCTGGGTTTGGATCACTTTTAACCCAGAATGATGTTCATGCCAAAGTGGGCCATGTTGAGGTGGCTGGCCCTTGGCTCCTACAATTTCTTCTAAATTGTTATTTCTTAAATCCCAGAATTCTTCATCTTAAACTTCATAGGGCTTGGTACTCATTAGCAATCATAGCAGCTTCCTAAAACATTATTATAGTCTGCACTGAGTATTTATGCAATAAATTCTGGATAAATACCCCCCAAAAATCTCTCCTTTTGTTTGTTTGTTTGTTTGTTTGTTTGACTTTATATTAAATTATTTTTTATTTTTCTGATCCAAAATAAATGCCAGAATTTGTCCTTCAGAAATGAATCCAGTATGGCTCAACCATAGTTTGTGGACTCCTTAAATTTACTTGGTCATCCAGTAACTAGTAATTCTTTACTCTTCATTTGTCTCAACATAGAGTGAGTTTAACAGTTTATTCACTATTTCTGATTAGACCATCTAAACTTGGGAGAAGCATACATCTTAATAAAATGGCTATGATGACCTTGCAAAGTATTGAGACCTAAAATGACTTGAACCCCACATAGGCACTGCTTTCTGAGCACTTTATTGTCATGGAGGAGTTCCGCCAAGAAAATTAAAAACAAATATTTTCTCCCCAAAGTGCCAAATATTTCTCCATTATGAAATTTCCATGAAATTCCATGGAATGTCTCTCCTGTAAAATGAGACTTCATCCTTGTGCACAGCTGCGATACCTGGCAACTTCCCTAGCCCTGGGAAGCTAATAAAGCAAACAACAGCTCTACTGGCTGTTGAAACCATGAGCAAGTCCTGGAAATGCCAGCGTACTGCTGCTTTCACCACGGAACACGAAGAGCACACCGAGTTTATTACCTGTATAGTCTCAATGAGCAGGATGCTACTGAAAAGACAATTAGACAGTGGTTTATTACAGGTGCGTCACATGCCCAAGTAGAGAGAATCTGTGCTCTTTTCCTTTGTGACAATCCTTGACTCTTTCCGCAAGGATGACTAAGTCATGAAGAAAAGGAAGAAATCAGTATTGTGTGTTTAAAGATGTTAGGATTCAGTCAGCCAAGATGGGCATAAGCGTTTTCTAAGTGTCTTCCTTCCCTTCCCTTCCTAGGAGAGCAATATGCCATCCTTTGAACTAAAAGTGCCCCTGACCTACACTGAAAATTAAAGATAAATGTTCTGCATATCAACTGCAATACAAATCATCTCTTATCCTCTTGAGTTTGCAGAGAAGATAACTCTTACTTCATTTGCTATAGGGCGGTGTATCTTTTTGGCATCTTTCACAGTACTGTGCTGTTCTGGATTCTGTCCAGAGTCAACAGCTGAGCAGCATGATGTAGCCTATGATTCAAAGGCCCAGGGCAGAAGGGAAATAATTCCCCAGTGCCACTTTGTATTATCTTGCTTTTTACATAAATAAATCAACATCCTCTGAAAGATATTTGACCATGTAGGTAGTAAATTTAAGAAGTTTGCTTCATGTGAAGATGAAACAAGTGATATTACGCCCTTTAAAAATTGGTCACTGTTGAGAGAAGAACCACATGTGTCAGAAATTATTTTTAAGATATGCATTTGGGGAAAAAATCACTGTTATCAGAATGTCAGGTTCTCCCACAATGGATTTTTCCCACAAACATCTTTTTTTTTTTTTTTGACTACTTTAAAAATATAACTGCTTTAGAGAGTAGATTTGAAATAAAAATACATTTTGCTAAGTTTTGTATATTTCATTCAAGACCTTAGCAAATAGGTTTTAAGGTGTATTTAATTTAAGTAACATTTTAATGCATTTAAAATTAATATTAACCTGTAACATACAAACTTACAGTGGACCAGCTTTCCAGCTATACATTGAAAAATCCATATTGGATTAGACAAGGTAAATATAACCCAGTTCATGATTCTTAAATAGACCTGACATTTAGTGTTCAAAACATATAGGATCTGTTGCTGCTACTTAGACTACAAAGAAAAAATAAGTGTTGGACCCACTTTTAAAATTATGAGGTACCATAAAAATTTTGTCATTCTGAAGACTCTCCCTGATTTGGAGAGAGCTGGAAAATTTGAAAAGGGATAGAAATCTCAGTTTTATGGTAAACTGTTCTCAACAGGATCTAGAACCCTATAAGAGTCTCTCCTTATTAGTGGGGGATATATTCTAAGACTCCCAGGGGATGCTTGACTATGGATATTACTCAACCTCATAGATACTATGTTTTTCCTATACATTCATACCTATGATAAAGTTTATTTTTTAAATTAGGCACAGTAAGGTATTAATAACAGTAACAAATAATAAAATAGAACAACTATAACAATATCCTGTAATAAAAGTATGTGAACGTGCTTGCTCTCTCTCAGAATATCTTATGGTACTGTACTCACGCTACTTGTGGTGATGTGAGATGATAAAATGCCTGTGTGATGAAGCGAAGTCAGATGAATGATGTAGGCACTATGACGCAGTGTTAGGATACTATTGACATTCTGACAATATGTCAGAAAAAGGATCCTTTTTGCTTCCACGGTTGACCACAGGTAACATAAACCAGGAAAAGCAACCCCTAAAGGAGGGGTTACTGTATTAACATCTTGGGGCAGGTCATTTTTGTTGTGGTTGTATCCTGTGCTCTGTGGATGCTTAACAGCTTCCCTTGCCTCTACCCACTAGGTGCCAGTAGCACCCTCCCAGTCATAACTATCAATATCTCCAGATATTACCATTCGTCCTAGGAAGGAGAGACAAATCACTCCTAGCAGAGGACCGCTGCTCTAGGGAGAAAAATGGGGCAAGTAACCTCACACAATTTAGGGAGCACATTTCCCTGCCTGTGTAGAATGATCTCTGCCAGGCTGATATTGCTGACTCCCCAAATGTTGAAAGGTGCTCTTTCACTCTTACCATCTATGTGGTTTCTGGGTCTCCTTTCGGCTGCCTATTAATTGCCTTCTCTTCACGTCCCTTTATGTTACAAAGTGAGTCCAATAAGGTTTAATGCTAGATTCTTTTCTCTGATTCCCCCTTTTTCTACTAATGTCATCCACATCCATGGCTGCTATTCAAACTACTTTTCTTCTAGTTCAGACTTTCCTTTTCTTTCTTTCTTTTTTTTTAAATTTTTTTTTAAGATTTGACCCATCTGATATATATATAGAGAGAGAACACAAGAAGGCAGAACAGCAGGCAGAGGGAGAACCAGGCTTCCCACTGAGCAGGGACATGGGGCTCAATCCCAGGATCCCGAGATCATGACCCAAGCCCAAGGCAGATGCTAAACTTACTGAGCCTCCCAGGTACTCCTACTTCAGACTTTTCTAAGCACCAGATTTCCATTTATCTTCTGGAAACCATGCACTGATACTTGAAACATAAAATCCACTTCCCTAAAAATGATCTTATTTCCCCAACCCCCTTCATGCTTCTTGTTCGGTTAACTATTATTGCCCTTCCCAGAATCCAGGTATCCTTGGTTTTATAAGTCACATACAGTCATTTGTCCATAAATTCAGTTATGCATACTGTCCAATCATTTCTACCTTGTGAAAACTTCCTACACCTATACCGTCTTTTAGTGACTTCTGGATCTATTCTACTCCAAGCTCTCATTTCTACCTGACTTCTGTTTAACAAGATTTACCATTACCTTACAGCCATTTCCTGCCTCTCTCCTATGTACGTAGTTCTATAAGGAGATCCTTCCCAAAGATAAATTTGTTTGTCACTTTCCTCCTAAAAACCAATTTTAATTACTTCTTTGTCTCTAGAGAGTTGAGATCTCCATGAACTAGTTCAAACCTTCTAGTTGTCTTTTTGGTATTTCCTCTGTACTTAAAATTTCAGCCCAATGAACCTTATCTGAAGATACCTTTGTTTCTCACATTGCTACTTTCCCTTAAGCTCTTCTTTAGCACTGATATCCTTTTTTCTCTCTGCCAAAACAGAGCACCTAAGCACCTAAGCACTGCGAGTTAGAAAAATGGCCTCAGCACTATTTCCAATCCCACATGTTTTTCTAGAATCTTGCTCTATCAGAAAACATTATCGATTTCTCCTCCTCTTGAAATTGAGCAGACCTTGTGATTGTCTTAACAAAATGAATGCAGCTCAAGAATGCTCTGTGACTTCAAGGTTAGGTCCCAAACAGCAATCTGGCCTCCACCTTGCTTTCTCTCTCCAGACACTTATCCTTGGAATCTAATCACTGTGTTATGAGGAAGCCCAAGAGATGCCTACCCTATGCCTATGTAGAGGGGAAATGGGTCCCCCAACTACTGGCTGCACTGAACTCCTGTCAGTTATGTGAATGAGAGAGTGAGCCTTCAGATGACTTCCCCAGCACCCAGTTTTTGAATTTTCCTGCTAAGGAGCCATTCTCCTCTACCTGGACAAATTCTGTGAGTTGAAGTGATTGTCTTAAAACGGTGTTGTGGGATAATTTGCTATGCAGCCATCGTAACTAGAACACACTTTTGAGTAAATATAGTAAGAAATAAAATCATATTTTCCCCATCTTCATTCATATGTAAGAGATGAGGCCATTGTCTCATAGAGAAAGTTTCTTACAGTGTCTTAAGATGGGAGAGAAGGACAGAGAAAACTGAAACATACTGATCAAAGTGATGACTAGAGGGAAGAATATATACAAATTACGGTTGCGTTTTAACAAAAATCTACATAATATTTTGAGTATGATAATGTTAGGTCTGTTCATGATATAAAAATTTAAGCTTCTGTCAACTTCTGGGAGAATTTCTACTTAAAGTGAAGGTATTTTGCAAATGCAGAACATCTAATGCAAGCCTATGTACAGGCATAAATCTCAAAGGACAGATTTTTCAGGTAGATAATAAAATGTCTCCTGTCATTATACAATTTAAGAATTTGTGTTTTTGTCGTATTGCCTGTCATACATATCACTAGAAGATGTTTACTCTGAAGAAATATTGGTGTTTTGCAGGTGTATCAAAGAATACTACCCCAGTTTCTACTCGGCTGCTTTTGTATTATGAGTCTACAGGGGGCTGAATCACAATCCTTTCCTGGCTGATTTCTTTTGGAATAGTGGTCGCATTAATTTTTCTCTCATCATTTCCTACTGAGCTTCCTTCTCTTTTACTGTTAATGTTTCTCGTAGTCCAGATATCCAATAGGACTTTTGGTGTCCTTTATTGAATTACAATTGAAACAGTACTTTTATTTATTTATTTATTTAAAGATTTATTTATTAGAGAGAGAAAGTGTGCATGAGTGGGGGGGACGGGCAGAGGGAGAGAGCAGCAGAGAGAGAGAGAGAAGCAGACTCCCTACTGAGCACAGAGCCCCATACTGGGCTTCATCAGAGGACCCTGAGGGATCATGACCTGAGCAGAAATCAAGAGTTAGATGCTTAACACACTGAGCTGCCCAGGCACTCCTGAAACACAACTTTTAAAATGAGGTAACTGTAACAATTGTGAAATAGCTAGTTTTATAAGTATTTTCTTAATGGACTTAGGAGAATGATTATGATTATACAATATCAGGTATGAAAACATATTTGAAATGAGTCAAAAGATACTTTTTCTGTGTCTTTAAAATACAATGATTGATTACAAAACAACACTCAAAGCCCAACAAATTAGGTATAATTATTCATACATTGCAACAGTGAAGGGGGAGAACCTTCTTTTATTTGAACATTTTTCCAGACATGGAACTATTTATTTTTTGCTGTGTTTTGCTTCACAAAATTTTGTTTTAAATTTTTAAGTGAAATGAATACCTAACAGAGTTCAATCAATGAAACAATAAACAAACTATAAAATAAACAAATAAACTATTTATAAAATTGGGAATCAAAACTTAATTTTACTATATGGTATATATATATATATATATATATATATATATATATAATGATGTTAATAATAAGAAATATAATAACAAATGTTTCTTGAGCACTAACTATATGCTGGACACTGGTGGACATTGTTTAAGAGTTAGTTTCTCAAATTTAGGTAATAACACATTTAATCTGCACAATTACTGTAGGGGATAAGCACTTTATTTACTTACTTATTTGGGGGATAAGCACTTTAAATTTCCCTTTTTTCAGAAGAGGAAAAAGTCACAGGGAGATTATATATTGTATATAATATATATACATACTTATATATTCATTCTTGACATTTGTGTGTACTCTTTGTAAGCATAAACACCACACACACATTATTATAGTGTGTTAAGTTTCCTAAAGGAAAGATACACCACTAGTTAACTCACATATTTCCTGCTTTGTTTTACAATGAATATAATCCAGTTCCCGTCTAATAATTGTCTTCCATGAAATGCCCATTTTTCTCCAAAAATGGTCTTTGAATGGAATGTTCTAGCTGAGGGGCTCACTGTTGTAACGGTTCCCGCAGCCATCAGTACATTAGCTCCAACTGCTGCTGTATCCATTGCCATTTATGTTTCTCCCAGGAGAGTTTAGATGAAAAAAGGAAACTGTTAGTGCTAAGTGTGTGCCAGGTTTGAATATAATCTCTAAACACATTCTAGCTGAGCCTAGAATGAGAATATTTTCTCTTATTTTCAGTGGGCAAAATACTATGTTATAGAATACAAAATTTTAACACATTACAATAAAAACAGCAGTATCATAAAAATGCACACTCTTATGAAGACAGAAAAGATTTCATTTGGAACACTAGTTTTGAAACTAAACTCTTGGTTCCCAAAATTTAAATATTGGGGACCCAAGGATGCAAAAATCAAATTTGGGGTTGCCAAATTTTTTCAGATGGGTCTTCCCTGACAGCAGGTAACAAACATATATGTAATTTCAAATAAGGAGTTTTGGGTTAATTAAAAATGAGAATTTTTATAAAATTCAATTTTACCTTAACATTGCCATTTTTTAATCTATAAAGCTAGTCATATGAATTCATAAATTTTTTATCATAAAGCTATTCATATGAATTAATAAATACCTACACATATATATGTCTTTGTCTAGTGTCTTCTTTAAATGTTTTATACTTTTTATACAATTTTTGTACCTTTTATACAATTTTGGACAATTTATACAAATTTATACAAATTTAGATAATTATACAATTCAGTTTTATTGAAACTTATATTCAAAGTCACAGGGAGGGTTTCATGCAAATCCTAAACTAAGAAGACTGGGAGTCATGTAAGTCTTGGGAAATTAAACCCTTCATCTTCCAAATGTGGTGCTATTGCTTCAGAATGAGAGAGTTAAAGGCTTAAACCTGCTGCTAAATGATCCTGCTCAATATGTTTGTAGGTACAGCTCAAAGAGAATCCAAGGGATTCCTCCCTGTTTTTGTGTGAGTAGGTGATGTTTCATAGTAGATATGGAGAAATCTGACACATTCCACAGAGAAAAGATGGTACACTGTTAGCTTGAGCACAATTGGGAAAGGTATAATTAGAGAGTGGAATCAGAATAACTGAAGGGAAAAAAAAAACTTAAAAAAAAATAAAAGTAAAATAAAGCAAGAAACTGTGAGTAAAGATTCTGGGAAAAGACTGAAACTAAATGTAAGCCATCCTAGTAATACCCAGCAAAACCACAGCCTTCTGGAATTTTAAATCAGAAATATAATAGCAGAGTAAACTCAAATATAGATGACTTAAATAACAATTCCAGAATCCCACAAAACCATCCATTTCACTCTTCCATTTATCCACTTGTTAGGATAATTGGTAAACCAAATACAGTATTGTAGCCCTCTGACCATCTGAGACACCAGAAGTCAGACTCTTTTCTAAATCACAAAGGTACTATTAAAAGCAATATTGAAAAATTTAATGAGATGGGATAATGCAAAGAGCCAGTCTTGGTAAATGATTAAGTGACTGTTATGTTTTTATTGGGTCTAGTGCTTCTGGTATATATATTATTATGGCACTGTGTAAAAGTGATACGAGAGGAATTGTTTTCTCCTAGGCAATTCCAACCTTTTACTTCTGAACAAAAAGAAAAATACTACCCTGTCCTACAACTGTTTCCAATCCCTTACATATTTTTCCTTTGCCTTCTACTTTTCTTCCTTTTTTTCTCAGAGTTCCAAACTTAAGAGATTTGATGAACGAATGTTCATGGCTAGGAAGTACAGTTAAATTTGAAGGATACAGAAGGATGGTATTGAATCATTGCAATGAATTGTAGTTCTTAACCATAGGTACTAGGTACATAGCTGTGTTAGACTGATGGTACTGATGAGCTGAATTCTTCACCCATCCCTATAGCCATGACCTTTGCATTTTGTCTGAAAAGAACTAGAATCTATTGCCTACTCATTGAATCTGGACATAGACATGTGATTTGTTTTAGTTAGGGAGGAAGAATTTACTTTACCCTTCAAGGTTCCTCTATCTGGACTAAGAATCATATTGACATGAAACAGATAACAGGAAAAAATAAAATTTAATAGTATACATACAAGGTATCCACAAAGTTACGGAAATTCTAAAGACAAGCAATACGGTGTTTATATGAACTAAGGAGAGGGGTGAGGGTCTGAGGGTGCGAAGGGGAGAAAACCATTAGCAAGAAGGTGAAAGGAGATGTTTGAAAATGAAAGTTTTCCCTGTTATGTAGGGAAGTTTCTTAAGTAAAGAGAGAACTCTGTTTATAGCTCTTTTTTTGGATAAAAGTAGGCATTTGAGGGGGAGGTAAAGAACTTTTTCTGAACATACTAGGTTTTAATTGCTTTTAACTCAAAACAGTGTTCATGCCAAAGTGGTCCACCTTGGGGTAGCTTGTCCTTGGCCCCTAAACTTTGTTCAAAAAGATGTTAGTAGCCTTTATATAAGCAAAGGCCTTAAAAAACTGCTTGTAAATTTCTACTTATTCCCGGGACACCTGGGTGGCTCAGTTGGTTGGACGACTGCTTTAGGCTCAGGTCATGATCCCGGAGTCCCAGGATTGAGTCCCGCATCAGGATCCCAGCTCCACGGGAGTCTGTTTCTCACTCTGACCTTCTCCTCGCTCATGTTCTCTCTCACTGCCTCTCTTTCAAATAAATAAACTCTTTAAAAAAAAAAAATCTACTTATTCCCTTGGAAGCCTGCTACACAGAGTTCAATTATCCATGTCAACAGCCTTGTATATCAAGAAACCCCCAGACTATTAAACAGCTGACCACAGACACGTGAGAGACTCATCGAGCCCAGCAGATCCCTGCAGAGATGAACCAATTCCTAACCTACTAGAGACATGTAAGAAACAACAAATGTTTGCATTGAGCCACTAAAGTTTAGAGATTTTTGTCAAGCAGCAATAGCTAATTTGTGCAAAACTTCAAAGACTCTACATCCTTAAAAGCAATATCTTTTGGTACTTGAATGAGGAATTGGTTTTGGCCTCTGCAAGACAGAACTTTAAAAACATTAACATTAACATATTTCACCCCCATATCTTATAATGTGAATAATATTAAAATCAACATTTTTTTTAAAAAAATTAGAAAACCAAGAAAGAGAAGGGTTAAGTAATTTCCTAAGATCACAGATTAGGTAGGACCTGGCTTTTAATCCAGGCTGTTTGACCCCAGTGCATGGGATTTTAGTAACTAGGTCATATTAAATAAAACTACACCATTTTGATAGAACATTGGATTTTTTCAGGTATAAGCTAAGGTTATTGCTTCTTTCATTTGTCAGAATTTTTTTTTAATTTAATTTTTTTATTTTTTATAATCAGAATTTTCTTTAATGTGATCATTTTTCTATTCATTTTAAAAATTTATAAAGATTTTATTTACTTATTTGAGAGAGAATGAGAGTGAGAGCAAGAGAAAAAGACAACATGAGTGGAGCAAGGGGCAGAGGGAAAAGCAGACTCCCCCCTGAGCAGGGAGCCTGGCTCGGGGCTCAGTCCCAGGACCCTGGGATCATGACCTAAGCCACAGGCAGATGCTTAACTGACTGAGCCATCTAGGCACCTCTCCTTTTAATATTTTTATATAAGCCATTGAGATAAATCCATGGATTCTTTGGATAAGATCTTGAGTCAGCCAACATAGAGAGTATCATTTTTGAAAAACTGGCCAGAGTATCAAATAAATAAAGTTTCTCTTCCTTCTCTAGAATTGTACAAGTATATAAGCCATTGAGATAAATCCATGGATTCTTTGGATAAGATCTTGAGTCAGCCAACATAGAGAGTATCATTTTTGAAAAACTGGCCAGAGTATCAAATAAATAAAGTTTCTATTCCTTCTCTAGAATTGTACAAGTATGAATTCTTTACCAAATGGCAAAAACAAAAATGTTCAATGATTTTTAAGGACATTTAATCTAATTTGTATTCTTTCCCTCTGCTCTTGACTTTTGTTTAATGACTTTTGAGAACAAAGTTTAAGCAAGTATACTATCAGGCACTAGGAAAGAATTTTCCAGTAGACAGAACCCACTGCCCATGCAGCAGTGTATCTAGGGAAATACCCATCTGGGAATCAAACAGGAAATCCTAACACCTGACTGATTCCACCTGTTCACCCTGACTCATTCCAGGCACAGCTGAAGTGATTAACAGGGTATCATGTCCACATCCTGTGTGGGGTCTATTTCATAGCTCCAGGGATTCCTCCCTTCCTGGATGATTATTTCCCAATGTTGTAGGGAATAAATTTATATAAATCTGTAACATCACTAGGAAAGAGTGTAGAAAAATATCAATAATAATTGGGAAAGTAAAGAAAATATTAAAAATAATGAGAAATGGAGAGAAGACAGATTCTGTATTTTAAAATACAAAACAAGTGAGTCTGTATTTTGAGAAGAGACCAGTTGCATGAAGAGCTGAGTCAGACCTTCAGAGTCAAATGACAGTTGATCATTCCCTCTTCCTCACCGCAGTGTGGAATATGAGAGCAAAGGGACCCTCACTGTATTTAAAGGGCAATAAATACAGACCAAATAAAAAGAAATATTTTCTCACACAACATATAGTTAACCTGCAGAATTTCTGGCTCAAGGGGGTCACTTAATTAAATAATCTACACAGAATTAGGTTATTTTATGACCATTAATAAAATTTTTAGTGCTACAAAGTGAACATGGTAAAGGTAAATCAACTCTCATCTTCCAGACATAAGTTCATAGTCCATAGAAGATAAGAAAAATTTTGTTTCCAATTGCAAATAACATCAGACCACCCAGTAAACCCCACTGACTTCCTTATGAGTAACAAGAGAGAAACTTGAAATAACCTTTCCTTCAATTGTGAAAAACTGACCCCCACTCAAAATTCAACAGTGATGCCAAAAAACATTAATGGTTGAATCCATATTGGCAAAATTTGGAGATAACTATTTTCTGTATTATATTTTCTACTCAAGTAAATGTTTATAACAACAAAATCTATGAAAGTAGGGAAAAATAATTAGAGAAGTTAAAGGTGGATGTGAATAGTTTTAATTACACAATCAAAACAAACAAGCAAGCCAACGCAAAACAATAGTAACAGTAGCGTTTCAAAATTTACTGACACTTGGAATTTGGTATGTTTCCTGACAGGTGTATTTGGTTATTGAAATATAAGGAGACTGTTTTCTAAGAGGAAAATGTGGGGATATATTAGTAGGATCAAGCTGTCATAACAAGGTATAAAGTGGGTGGCTTAAATAACACCACTTTATTTACTCACAGTTCTGGAGCCTGGGAATTTGCCATCAGCGTGCTGGAACTTTCAGGTTCTGTTGAGGGCTCTCTAATGGTTTGCAGACTGCCACCAGGTACTCCTATAATGTGTCCTCATGTAGTTGTGTCCTCATATAAGGAAAAGAGAGGAGACCAAGCTGTCTGGTGTCTCTTTATAGGTGGGTACTAATCCTACCCCACCCTCATGACCTCATCTAAACCTAATTATCTCCCAAAGACCTTATCTCCAAACACCATCACACTGGGAGTTAGGGCTCCAACATACAATATTTGGTGAACATAATTCAGTTCATAGCACAAAATGTCAACTAAATGCCTAATTTAGTCAATAAATACACAAACTGTTATCATAATAACCCACAAATATCCAACTCCTACTACTTATCAGGCAATATTCCAGGCACTGGAGGCACAAAAGTGGGGAAAAAAAAGACCCTTCATCTTAAACTGTGTTCCCAGTTCAGTTAAGGAAGTCCATACACAAACAAAAGATCCTAATGCAATGTTTAAATAACATAAAGAATATATCTAATGCCTTGGGATCCACAGAAGAGAAAAAGGGTAGTTGAGAAGCTAACATTTAACATCTAAGCTTAAAATACAAGCACAAGCTTGTCAGGCTGACATGAGTTTTCCAAAAAGGGCTGCAGTTAAGAGTAGTTCTATCACCCAGTGTGGGGATTGGATGTACCACATTCTAGACCTGACCAGTAAGACAATGTGGCTGAATCTCATGAGTGACAGGGAATTAATAATATTCATATGAAAAAGTAGTCAGAGGTAAAACGTGGGACCAATGGCATTCTACAGAATGTCAGAAATGTCACATTTCTAAACTGGAGGATCAGCAATAGAAAAGTATTGTGTTAGTAGAAGAAGAAATCTACTCAAAAACTGTTCTCACATTTCCCACAAGTTCTAAGAGGTGTGCTACCAAGTTACAGGTTGGCAATGTTCACTTCTTCAGAATTTTGAAATAGCATTGACAATAGGAGGATCTGGAGCAACTATTCAATTTTGGGACATCCGCACAAAAAACAAAAACAAAACAAAAAAACAGGCATGTGATGGAGAGACATAGCTACCAGCTACTGGGCAGGTAGATTATGGTTCTCCATACCCTTGCTGCAGATAAAGAAAGTTGGAAATAAATCATACTGGCAAGGGAGTTGACCATATTGAATCAAAGTGAACTGATATGGACAACCAAAATTTCCTTATGACTCATTTTTACACCTTATTCACACTGCCACTAAATAAGACTTTTGTCAGATTTGAGATTTAGACACTTGCCAAAACATTTTCATGGCACAGCATTTGTGGTTGTTTTGAAGGTTCTCTGCAAGAGCCCAACAAAAGAAAGGAAAATATGTGGGGGTATTACATAGTTCAAGTGACTAGATTAGCCTTAATTAAAATTATGAGTCTCCAAAAAATATCAAGTATCAGAAATTTACATTATAGATGTGGTTTGAGTTATATGAATGTTTATTATCATTTTTATTGATTGAATATGTCATAGTTTTTTTCCTTGCTGCAGTAACCTTGATTGTAATTATTATAAACATTTGACAAAATGTTTAATTAAATTTTCTTTTATGTATTTTTCTTCATATAAAGCATAAAACTTAAAATGAGGTAAAGCTGAGGTACTCCCATTCTTTAGTTGTGCCATATTTGTAACTATGAAGACTATAGAATTCTGTGTTTTAAAGGAATTAAGAAATTTAAATGATGAGAAAAATCAAACTGAGGTCACATTGTCATCTTCAAAAAAATTTATGATATTTCATCAGTCATGTGCCTTTTTTTTTTTCAGTCCATCTTTTTAAAGCTGTGGTTTATTTCTTTCTTTGAAGCTGTGGTTTGTTCCACTCAAATGGACAAAGTACCTGAGACCTATGTGTTTAAATAATTCTTTGGTCAATTGGCCTATAATTTGGACATATTTTCTCCTATACTAAATGAGCACCTTCTACATACTTAACTCACCTACTATTACTGTATTCTGTAGGAAACAAATATACCCATTTATTCTGGATTATCTATTTATGTAATTTTTAGAAGTCTTTTCCTTCCTTATATTTAGCTCCATCACATAAATATGAGTACAATTTCTCAAATTTGTTTCTAAAACTGAAGAGCATATTTCTAGTAGACTGTAAGTACCATACAAAACAAACAAAAATATGAAAGTCCCACTTATGAAGCAGAAATCGTATCTCAGAGCATAAGTTCTCTATGGGTTATCTTATTCAATAAGTTTTGAAGTGACTCAACCTTAATCCTGCTTCTGCTAGTTGTGATGCTTACCATAAACATAATTTTATAATGCCAACCATAAAGAAAATTTAAAGGTGCTTGTGAAAAACTCACTATTTATCCTCTTTAAGGATCACAACAGAATTAACAGTACCCACAATCATTCTCTTTTGAACTGCTTGCTTCCTTTTTTTTCCTATCTAAATTGTGAATGCTATTAAAGAATACAATAAGGTTATGTAATGGATTTTAAACACAGTTTATTGCAACAATATAAGTTCCATGTACAGTTATAAGCAATATGGCTGTGCTTAATAATTTTACATTACAAGCATAATTGTGGTATCAAATTAGTAATTTTCACAAAGTACTTGCATTAGAAATTTGTATGATACAATATATTTCAATTCTCAGTTGCATAGGAAGATAACAATTTGTTTAATAGGAGGACTGGGGATACAGTTCATACTCTTAGATCTGATTGTCCTGCTTTATACAAAGCTTAGACTCTACATACTAGAGTCTAGTATAGTAAATTCTAGTCATAGAATTTTAGAGCATGAAGAGCCCTTAGAGATCAAACAGTTCAACAACCTCATTCCACAGAAAAAGAAAGTAGAAGTTAACAGAAGTGATCTGACTTAAATCATGTACCATAGCACATTAGTGACAAAAGCTAGAATGAAAGCACTTTTTATCTTTCTCAAGATCATGGGGAGATAGGAGGAAAAATTTAGATCTGTAAATCTCATGCACAGGAGAAGGGTTAGACTCAGGCACCGAGGGATGGAAGATGGGAGCATTCCAATCGGTAGCTGTTAAGCAGAAGAAAAGGAATCAGTAAAGAAGGCTGAAAGAGGAGTAGCTAGTAGAGTGATAAGGAAGTCAAGAGAATGTGGGATTATATGCCCTAGAAAAGAAATAAGGGGGCGCCTGGGTGGCTCAGTGGGTTAAGCCACTGCCTTCGGCTCAGGTCATGATCTCAGGGTCCTGGGATCGAGTCCCACATCGGGCTCTCTGCTCAGCGGGGAACCTGCTTCCCTCTCTCTCTCTCTCTCTGCCTGCCTCTCCGACTACTTGTGATTTCTCTCTGTCAAATAAATAAATAAAATCTTTAAAAAAAAAAAAAAAAAGAAGGACTGGGTCTGTATTCAATGCTGCTGAAAGTTTAAATAACAAATGCCAGCTGAGGAGACCACTGGTTTAGGAACATGGCAACCACTGGTTTCCTGATAATTGAACCTTGATGGGTGGTTAGACCAAAGCCTGATTGGAGTGAACAGAGGTGAGAAAGTGGACAAAGTAACCAGAGGCATTAAGCTGAGGAGTTTTTGTATGGTGACGGTCGCAGTGGGAAAGGAGAGGTTAAACAAGGTCTTCATTAAGCTACTTCTTCACGTTTGTACTCCCAGGAATGAAACAACAAAGATTAAATTGCCAGGGGAAATAGGCTTGACATTGGTTACAGGGGGCATATTCACAGCACTTTTTGTTTTATGTGGGGGGTGGGCAGTGTGGATTCTTAGTTAACCATCCATTCTAGAATGAAATGTGTGCTCTGCTTATAAAATTCTGTTGGAATCCCTGTGGGTGAGGATGTTTCCATTCTCCATTCTGCTTAACCTAAAGCCCCCACCAAACCCTCAGAAAACAATCCCTGATTCCCCCTGCACAATCCTCACTAAGACACTCCATTGCTAGAGCAGTCCACCTTAAAGACTTGCTTCTTCTAGCAGGGAGCTCATCAATATCGGCACAGCCTTGCAGGCAGCTAGGAGGCCCGTCCATTAATGAAATGTTAATGACTGAATTAGACCTGTAATAACTGAAGTAGGAGGCACTGCTGTGAGTCCATTAGCATCAGCAGACCCTGCTGAGGAACAAGTAAACACTGCGCACAACGAGAAAACTTTCAGGCAGAAGACTTGGAAGGATTACACAGGTGTTTTCACATGGAAAATGACATTTCCCTGAAATAGGATTAGTTTATTTAGGAAAACTAATTCCAGTCACTATATTTCTTCAGACAAAAATAAAGAATGCAAGATGGATGGTGTCCTTACTCAAGAGTGTTTTGATTTTTTTTAATTCCAATATTGCACAATTATTTTTGCAAAAACTTTTGAAGATAACTTACACTTGTCAGGTGCCAATTATTCCCAATGACCACGGGTCTTCTTTTCCTCTTGCCTTGTTCTTTTAATGGTTTGTTTTTACTGTGCAGGTACTACCTTCTTTTAAATTTTTCTTACTTCTAGGCTTCAAGTAAACCGTGCAATCTTTTCAATACTGCCTATCCGTTTTCAGAAAGGGGAACAACAGAGGGGATTTAGGATACTTTTTAAGGCTTGATTAATATAAAATGATTGTGGAATTCACTCCTGAGATGTAAATATAAATCATATGGCATATAAAGTGAAAGCCGTTATGTATTAACATGTAGCTCAATTCAATAATATATTGTTCTTGTAATAAGCTTGAAGATTTACCATTTTTATTTAAACATATATTGCAATTCAATAATATCTGAATTGTAGCAACTTGATGTGAGGCAAAAATAATTGCTATCTCAAGTTATTACAAAAGACAGAACAGCTATGGCTAATTCTATTAGAATTCTTTATTATGTCTACTGTTGGTTTCATTATTGTCCCATATTCACACTAGGAATGCTAACCACAGTTAAAAATAACATATAGGTGGTTTGAGGATAGGACCTTAGGGTTTGCTAGGCATATGTTGTAGAATACATATAAAAAAGCTATAAAAATCAGTATCATATTGTTTTGGTTAAATCAAATGTTATATGTCAGATGAAGTATTTAATAATGTGTATCACGGCTTATGTTAAACCTCAAGCCCTTAGTTCTATTTTACCTACTTGATGTGTGACAATAGAAAAGTCCTTTAACCTTTTAGGTATTGATTTTAATCTTTAAAAAGAATGTTTTATAAAGGATAATATCTATAGATACTTAAACTTTATATTTATATGAACTTAAAATTTACATAATTATGTTTCTGATAAATTAAAAATTAACAGGTGGAGGGGTGGCTCAGCCATTAAGCGTCTGCCTTCGGCTCAGGTCATGATCCCAGGGTCCTGGGATCTAGCCTGGCATTGGGCTCCCTGCTCAGCGGGAAGCCTGCTTCCTCCTCTCACACTCCCTTTGCTTGTGTTCCCTCTCTTGCTATCTCTCTCTCTGTCATGTAAATAAACAAAATCTTTAATAAATAAATAAATAATAAAATTTAATTAGATTAATAGGTGGGAATAGGACATGAGAGAAAGTGAATTTAAAAGATGAATTACAAAGCTATCAGCCAATTTTGCTCTGCAAAAAAGGAAAAGTCATATCAGGGGAACCCAAATTCACAGGAAGAAATACAGTCTACATGAGCACAAAATAAATATTTTAACAGAATTCACAAACACAATAAATCATAAAACATACTTGTTTGAACAAACTGTGCTCTAGCACAGCCCTTAAGAGGTCAGATATGAGAGGAACAAAGGAAAAATACTTGCATGTTTCTTCTCTAAAACCAAAACGTTGGTTTATTATGCAAATAATTTGCTCTTTGATTTACATGTCTGGGGTGTTGTGGTTAACTTTAGACCTTAAAAAACACACACATACATACTCCCACACACTCCCACATATACTCCCATACATATGCACACACATACACACTCACCGTCTTAGTTCCTTGAAATCTTTGTCAGTTTTCTTACATCGTTCTAGCTTGTTATCCAAATTCCGGGGGAGAAGCTCTGCACAGTATTTGCAAATAGCAAGCATGACACTTGAGTTGAAATTCATACCATGTGATGAACTGGCCTATAGAGATGAGGTCAGTGACAAATAGTAACACCTGACAAAAAGTATCATTTTGATTACAGCTAATGGAATGCTTTTCTTCATTCAGAACTTCCAGAGTCTGTAAACACTGCCTTACAATTTTAAATGGATAAGAAAGAGAAATCCATCAAGCCCAAATGGTACAGTGATAACTATGAATATGTAATTTATGGATAATCTATTGGAGGTATTTTCCAGAAGAGCCAAAGATCAAGTATGGTACATACTGGTAGTATAAACACCATATGAGTTACTACAAAATAATAGGCTCATAAAATCACTCACAATAATAATAGTGAGTTTAAAGCCAATTTGAAGCAGTAGGCTATGAGCGTCATTTCAGCATTTAAGACTGGATTTCTGCTCTATTGCTAGACAACTACTGATTTCAAAATCAAACATCAAAAGGCTTTTAATGTGAAATGTACTCCCCGCCTTTTTTTTTTTTTGTCTTTAGTTAAGTATTATTTTGTAGAATAATGAGCAAATTATCCTTAAAGATTTCTTCAGTACAAATTTCAAGAGAAAAGTCTAAGCATATCTATTATTTTTCAATAAGGATAAATTCCCATTAGTAATATATATGTAATCATTCCCTATGTCAAAGAATGGGATTGAGGTTATGAAGAAGTATAGTAAATGCTCCATGCTTTAAAGGCTCCATAATTCTAAAATATTCACAGTGTAATAGAATATACAAATATCCTATTATTATGGAATAATAATGTATGGCTTATCCTACTGTGAAAAATAGCATGAAATTTTCCAAAGTAAGATTAAATCAGGATTCAATTAACTTTGCTCCCAAAGGATTGGTGAAGCCCAATCATACCAGATGACTTAGTGGAGATTCTAGGGTCCACAAAGCCAGATGCCATTCTCCTTTACTTGGAATAGTATTGGTCCTTTTTCAGGCTATGTGAATATCCATTGGCCCTTGCTCTAAAGAAATTATACTGTAGAAATCCTAATTAATTGTCATCTAGAAACCCCAGCAATGATACTCTCTTGTTTTTCCCCCTGTGTTATTAAGACTTAGAAAATCTTCCTAATACACTAAATTGTGGATGGAGAATAAGGCTTTGTAGCTAATCAAAGAGATGTTCTATTGATTTATACATTCTTTCTTTTATAAAATTATATTAAACACATTAACACACATAAACTATATTAAGACAGATCTATTTTTGTCCTATGAGTTGATTGCTGTTGAGATTTTCAAAGTTCAATAGGAGGTATCCATCCACTCATTCATTCATTCATGCATTATTCTTTGATTCATTCAGCATTTTTCCTGAACTCCCATATCCCAATCACTGTTGTAGATATAGAGACACAGACGTGAAGGAAGCTGTCTAAAGTCTCTATTTTCGTGGGGATCACATGTCCCCCATGGAAAGACGAAATAAGTGTCACAAATTAAACAATGTGATGTAATATTGATAGGAATCAAGAAGAGAAATAGAGCAGACTGAGTCAATAGTAAGTGGCTGAGGTGCTACCTTAGATAAGGTCACCTGAGAAGGCCATTTAGAGATATTTAAAGCAACAATATATTGGAATAGAGCTTCAAGGCATAGGGCAAAACAAGCCCCCTGGGCCTGAGGTGAGGATACTCTCGGCATATTTCTAGAAGAGTGAGTAGGCTAGTGTGGTTAAAGTGGAATGAGGGTAAGTGGGAAGTTATGAAGTTGATAAAAGGTAGGAAGGACATACTAAAGTTTGGGGATTCTATTTAACGTGAGATTGAAAGAAGATACAAGCAAGGGACCACATCTTCATTGCACAGTTGTTTAATGCCATAAGAGGTAAAAATAAATTAACATAGAAAAAAGAAAGAACAAAGTCTGACTTCACTAAGAGTGCAGATGTGTTGGAGGAGACTGGGGAGGTCAAGAACCTGTAACCCGGAGGAAAGTATGATGACACTGGGTTGGTGGTAAATACAAAATCTTTGTAGTTCAAGAATCATCACACAGGCTTTCTCAGCAATTTAACAATGTACATGCATGTTTTCAAAGATTTATTTATTTGAGAGAGTGTGTGCATACGTGCATGCATGAGTGGGGGGAAGGGTAGAGGGAGATGGTCAGAGCATCCTCAAGCAGACTCCCCGACGCGCACAGAACTGGACTCAGGGCTGGATCCCATGATGGTGAGATCATAATCTGAGCTGAAACCAGGAGTCAGACCCTTAATCGACTGAGCCTGCATGTATTCTTACTCTTAATTGTTATTGGTACACCATGACCTGAGACAGATAAAGCTCAGAATGCCTTCAGATCACTTGACCAGGAAAGCAGAGTGGAAAACCCAGCCCATTGCTGACTAGACGGAAAAAAAGACCTCAATGATGCTGGGCAGAGGACAGGAACTGTGGAAGCCGGTAACCAAGTGGGTTGTAGACTTTTATACCTTCCATGCTCAAGATGATAATGTTTTCTGCTTTCATTCTCTGATATTTTTAACCCAGGAGAACAACTCCCTTGATATGGTAGAAATGATTCTGTCTCTGGTTAGGATTTATTCAGTAGAGATTCCTATTTACTTGTCTGTCTCGGAGTAGTTGGCCTACTTTGAGGAGTACTTTCCAATTGCTCTGTTGTTTCTCAGAATCACATTCGGTTTCCAAATTAGATTTTATATTGTAAATGCCTTCCATTTCCCATTGATTTCTTGAGCTTTCTGGTCTATCCTTTGTGAGGAAAAAGGGGAGGTTACAGTTTTTCCTTCAGGTTAATTCCACTCAGCTGAACTAGCCAGTGGTGACTATAACTATGTTTGAAAGCAGAACTCCCAGTGCTCAGACGTAGAAGTTAATCATCTGCTTACTAAAAATCTAACTACTAAATTATCAGACACGTTTTATATGCCAGCAAATCTGAAACAGTGAAACAGACATAGATGGTTCCTACAACTTGCTTTGAGTTGCCTTTCATCCAGAAATATTTTTCCTTATTTTCCTCCTTGCAAATTTGCATTCAAAAGGGCCTAATAACTGTTTCCTTCTCCCTCATCTGTGTTGCTATTCACACGTTTGAAATGCAATCAGAACGTAAACCCAATTGACCCTAAGAAAGCAACTTTCTGGTGTTAGTGCTTCTGCTGAGAGAAAAGAAATGGCAGAATAAAGCTTTAATGACAAAAGCAAAGGCAAAATTCTCTCCCTTGGGTCACTTTCATCAAAGTGGGTGGGCACAGCACAGCCCTCTCTAGGCCCAGAAAGGGAAGGGCAAAGCAGAGAAGGACCTAGGGGATTTTACACTATGCTGGATAGGTTCAAGTTGGATGTGAAAAGTCATCCCAGTATCACTTCAGTGATGCTTTCTTTGGGCCAAGGGGACATATTCTGGAGAAGAAAGAATGAAAAGATAACAGGAAAAATTACGCACTTGCGAATAGGACTATTTGCCCTGCTAAATTTCTCTAAATACACAAACTCATTACAAGCTCTGAGGAAGGGAGAAGACGAGTAATTGCTGAGTTCTTACGTTGTGCTGTGCTCTTTAGATGGATGATTTCATTTTATCTTCACAAATCACTGTGAATTCATCTCAATTTTTGAGATGAAGAAACTGAGGCTCAGGAAATTAGTCAGCTGACATTTTGAACTACATGACTCTAAAGGCCAGCTCCTGCCGCCTGGGCCCCTGTCCACGGGACTGTAAACAGTCTGGGTTCCAAGTATTCGGATGTTGTACAGGATTCGGTATTTTTAATACGATTTTCAAGGATTATTCTAAGCAACAAGTTCTGTCAATCACAACAACAGCTGTGCCGCCTCTCAGAGATTAAACATCTCATCCCAGTGTGAGGAAAGCAAGGGAGCCAGCCAGCAAGGAAGCAAACACCTAGTTGTAAAGACAATGCATCAAGGACACCATTCAGTGAGTAAAAGAAGTGATTCTTCTGAATTGCCAGAAATATGTCTTTAACTCTTCAGGGCAAGACAATGCATGAACATGGAATTGCAAAGGGAACAAATAAATAGGAGTATCCCGTGCTGGTAACACAGGATGTACCTTAGAGGGTCAGAGCAAACAGAATAGACATTTAAGATTTCACATGGAAAATAACACCTTGGCTAAGAGAGGAAAGGGAGAAAGAAATAAAGTGAGGTGCTGATTAGTTAATCCCCTCCGCTCCGTACCTGTGTCAGTGAATTCTTAAAGGTGGAAGTAAGAAGATTCGTACCATAGGGAACCAAAGGAGTAGAGCTGACATCTCTGTGGAAGAGAGATATCCATTAGCCTGCTGTAAGGCTGACTTGTGTGCCCATTCAAGAAGATAAATAAAGTTTAAGGGGTGGCGAGGGATGTCAACGGATTATGAGTTTAACATTAGTGCTTGCATACCATCGTCATACTGCAAAGGTGGTTTTGTGATGCTTTCTTTCATTTTAATGTTTTAGATATCTGTGGAGAGGGTGCTTTTGCTGTTTTCCAGCTATTTCTGGGAGGATGCAGAGAAAGGAAGTGTCCCAGCCCTATCTTTACAGACCCCACTCATCATTTAGAAAACTGTCCATCAAATCCTCTCCAGGCCAAGACCTTAGTCAGCAGAACCTGATCATGGAGGCTTCTATAGCTCCAGGTCAACTGGGCAGGGGCACACAGGGACTGACAATAACACCAAAGTCATGGCCCTGAAAATGTTTATGAAGTAGTTCCCAACCTTGCTTGTGAGTACTGTCACATAGGGAGTTTGTTTGTTTGTTTGTTTGTTTTAACCTAATACCCAAGCAGCACCCCAGACTAATTACTTAATTCATTATCTGTGAGAGTGAGGTCCAAGAGTCAGTACTTTTGAAACTACCCAAGGTAATCCCAATAAGCACCCAGTGCTGAACGTCACTAGTCTCAGATTTTGCCCACTCTCAGAGTGTAAAGGTTTTATCAACATAATGTAGAAAAAGGAAGTTAATAAACATTAGTCCTGTAAATATATAGTTTGTTGTTATGTATTCACTTTGGAAAACAGAATATATTCATGTATATCATTTTTTTATTTCTAAATCAATTCTTATTTCATGTACCAACTTAAATATGTTAAAAATCTCCCATATTATTCTAGGAAAAAATGAATCAGCTTTTGACCATACACTCAAGAGCAGGTTGTGATTTTCAAAGGTAGCAGTTATAGAACTAGTGCCTAAACAGAAAACCTCTCCTATTTAGCTGAGGCAGTATTATAAAATTTGAAAGAAAATAGAAAAAAAAAAAAATATATATATATATAAAACTTTTTAATAGTAATAATCACTAAGTCAGTCCCAAATTCTGGATCAACAATTTCCCTTTTTCTATAATGTCACAGGGAAAGGACTCTTTTCAACATAATCCTTTAAAGCATCTGGTTTTTCAGGAAACTAAAATTCTCTCTCTCCTTCTCCCTCTACTATTATCTTTGTTTGTTGTGTTCAGTGTTTAGGATGGCTGGCTATTGTAGGGAGGCCGGATAAAAGGGGACATGGGATCAGTAGAAGCTATTCTGTCCTACAGAAATTCAGCTTATTAGTTTCTCTGGGCATCTTGATATTCAAATTTCTCATTCCAGAGGTAAGGAAAATGTTAAATTGAAGGCTTTAAGGCTTCTCTGCATCACATATGTTGTAAAGAAAAGAAATCTGGATTAGGAGTCAGGGGCTATTCTCAGTAAGCACAACTCTTGAGTTAACAATTTGTCCTATCTTGAATGAATCACTTAACCAGCTTTCCTGACAATTTTGTCATCTGTCCACGAAGGGGCTTGTACAACACTGAAGGACTTAGTCCCTTCTAACTTGAACTTCTTATGGCATAATTTTCCATCTGTGACCTATGGAAATAATTTCATTTTGAGGAGTTTGATGGCAATTCATTTCATTTGTTATAAATCAAATGTAGGGTGAATAAACAAGTTATGGAGCGTTCCCAGAAGAGACTGGAAAACATTTCTTTCCTGTAACTATGCTGTTTATAATTGCAGGTTACACAAATTTCCATATTATTTCAGTTGCAGAAGCTCTGCTCAACATTGATTTAGGGCATTCAGATTATATTAAATATGTATGTTCTATGAAATAACATTATATGTACATATAATTGAGATCCTGGTGTATGTTTTTGGACAAATAGTGTTGCTGCAATGAAAGAAAGAAAAGAAAGAAAGAAAGAAAAGAAAAGAAAGAAAGAAAGAAAGAAAGAAAGAAAGAAAGAAAGAAAAGAAGGAAGAAAGAGAGAGAAAAAGGCTGTGCTGTGTGTATGTGTATGTGTGTGTGTTGGGGGGATGGTCAAAACCAAACAAAACCTCAGACACCAAAAGCTGCATAAATCAAAGCTTAAAATCTGACTGGTAACAGCAGGACCCAATCCACGAGTATAAACTGACAGAGGTGTGTTTTCCAAAGCTACTCAATCCACTTGTATACACAAAGCTTGAATTTATTGGGCTTCGCCGAAACGACCATTTGCTTCTATGGCTCAAGCTTTGTTTCCTTGAGGGTTTCCCAATCTGTCTCCCTCTTAAGCAAACTCATGAGATGTGTTCTTTTAATCTAAACCAATTGCATTCTTCTTAGTCTTTCTCCTTTTAAGGTAAAATGGATTTTAATTCATGTTAATGCCAATGAAATTTGGCATTTTCTGATTATAAGGCATGCAATTTCTTTCCATACAGCTCTTTTAAAATAATGATCTCTATATATTTGAAAGACAGGATAATCAGGTTTAAAGATTCTTTGGAAGGTCATGTAAGCCCTATTCCTGCCTTCGCACACATGTACTCTTGAACAGAGGAGTGAGGTTCTCAAAGCTCTCCTCTATTTCATGGAAACAATCCAGTTTCTTCTGAATCAATCATTTTAACAGGATGTTCCTATTTACTTATTCATAGCACCTGAATTATGGTCAGAGATATTGGACCATACAGAATGACAGGCCTGGGTTGGAATCAAAGAGGAAGCAAACTTCCTCACTGCTGTCACTTTGACCCATGTTACACATGGGGGATTTAGGCTGACAAGTGTTCACATTTTCTGATATGCACATTTTTTCAGAAACAATCTGTACACTCTGTGAATGTTAAACTGATCTTGTACAAAACTGGGTAGCTCAGTAGTGTCAACTTCATATATTGTTTTTATGCTCCAGGTCACAGTCCTTGCAAGGGCCTGTATTTGCAGTTACCAGATAAGATGGCAGTCCTCTCTACACAGTACTTTTTGGTACATATGGTGAAGCACTCAGCTGATTTTTTTTTTCCTCTATGTTTTAGGCTTTATTGATGAGGATTCTGCTATCTCCAACCTACTGGGACACAGATGCAAATAATGATTATTTTCGAGGTGTCTGGGTGGCTCAGTCGGTTCAGCATTGCCTTTGGCTCAGGTTATGATCCCAGGATCCTCAGATGGAGTTCTGCATCGGGCTCTCTGATCAACAAAGAGCCTGCTTCTCCTTCTCCCTCTGCTTGCTGCTCTGCCTACTTGTGCTCTATCTCTCTGTCAAATAAACAAATAAAATCTTAAAAAAAAAAAAAAAAAGAAAAAGAATGCTGATTTGCCAACATGCTCTCATCTAGGGCTTCAAGCAGAAAATCAAACGCCTTTGAGTCTCTTCTCCCTCATATATGAATCCAACCCTTCTTCAGACATTCAAATTAGAAAAAGATTGGAACACCTCTAAAATAAAATACATATATGATTAAAGTATACATGATTTTAGCCTGCCTTTTGTTAGACCTCTTATTTGCATTGTAAAAATATCCATTAACCCAGGAAAAATTTCAAACTACTTACAAGCATCAGATAAAATTCAACCAGTTTATCTTTGGTTCATTTTTAAGAAATTTACCAAAATAGTTTGTGCTTGTGGTTATAACCAAAAGTTGAAAGAATATATGTGTGTTTGTTTGTGTGTATATTCATATATATATATATGTGTGAGTGTGTGTGTGTGTGTGTGTGTGTGTGTGTGTTTAGAGAGAATGAGAGAGAGAGAGTCTAGTGCAGGCAATCACATGGTATTAGGATATTTGGATATTAAAATATTGGACCTACTCTGATGGCAAAGGACTTTTAACTATGGCTAGAGCTTTGTCTGAATTCAAAGAAGTATAATGCTGAGCATATACCATTTTCTGTTTTATTCAAACCATCTTCTCTTCTTGACATATTGTTTCTTATATATAGCCATGCTAAAATATCTCTTAATCTTCAAGACTCAGTGAAATGGTCACCTCTTGCATAGAACAAGCTCTTCTTCCTAGAAAATCTCATAACTCTCTGTCTTCTTTTTATATTACCACTTGCTTTTGGTTCTCTCTTGGTCCATGGGCTTATTTGTATAAAAAACTTTTTACTATGATCATCATCATCATCATTGTCATCTGTATTCATCTTTCTCTCTCTCTCTCTTTTTTGTATTTTATACAATGCTTAGCACAATACTTTGAATGGTGTATATACTTAATCTGTATTTTTGAATGTATGAAGGGAAAAGTTATAACACTTTTATTCTTTGTTATCGTGAAACAGCACCTCTACTGTACTGCTTAACATTCTGGTTCCAACCTAAATGAGAGAAACAATTTGCTCTTTAAGGCTGTACATCTTGCTCCAAACTCAGGGTCTGAACTTAAATTAAAAGCTGGCTCCTTTTCAATTGAGAATCACTTAGTTTTATTCTCTGTCTTCCTCCGAATCCTGAGCTACTTTGATAGTTCATGAGGATTCCATCAGAAGTGCACGGACAGGAGAACTAGCCATCACGGGTATTTCTACAAATTAAGTCTAGAGTTTCCTGAGCTTTATCCGGTAACAGAGGATCATCCACAGGCCAAATGGTGAAATTATAACTAGGATTTCCACTTACATAGAAATAGATCCCCCAAAACAATAATGTCCTGAATATCCATATGGTTAAAGATACAAGTGGCTCGCTTTGTTCCATATAGAAATCTTCCCTGTGATCACTAATTTTAGCAGGGCTCACTGAAGGAGTTGCCACGAGGCTCTCAGGAACAGAGGTTTATTTTATTTTTACCATATCTTAGGTTAGAGAAGAACAACATTAACAGAGGTCCCTATTAAAATATAAATAAATGTTATTTATACCACATAGTCATCTTGGCCACTTGAAATTTGGTCCTGACTTACCAGTTTTCATTTGAATTTTTGCTGAAAATTCCATTGCTTGGAAATTGTACAGATGTGTTTAAGACAATAAACAAAGTCTAAATATGATAAGGGAAATGATGCTAAATTGATTTTTGAGAGTCTTTCACTTATATGAAAAATGACAAAACAAATGACATAATGCGTTAAAATATTTACTACATATATAACTGGGAGCCATATCAACTTGTATATAAAGAGTTTCTGCAGATTAACAAGAAAAATATTTTAAAATTAACAAAATATCAATAGGCAACTAATTGAAAAGTGTTACAAATAGTTAATACATATATGAAAAGGGAACTTAGTTCTGTAATAAAATAAATTGACCATTTTAAAAACTCCTATTTAACTATCAAATTAAATGCTACAAAGTTTGAAAATATCTAGAGTTGATATAGTTTTAATCACCTCTACATTTACAATATATCTTACAACTGAATTTCTGTATGTCCTTTGACTCAGGATTTCTACTTATGGGAATTCATTATAAAATTTCTCCCATAATATAAATACATATGTAAAAATTTATTATAGTATTTTTGAAGAACTCAAGATTCTATCAATGGAAAAGATTAAAATAATTCATTATGTATGCATATTGGTACATGGATATGATATGAGAATATATGGGTATCTTAAATTTATCTTAAGAAATAAACTAAAAAAATTCAATATATTGATATGTCAAGAAAGTATACTGAAGAACAACATGGATTGTATAATCTCTTATATAGAAATCTGGAAATTATCAGTGTATATAAACAAAATAAAAATTAAGGAATATGCATAAATCTTTTGAAGAATGGTCTTCTCATGACGTAAAATTATTGAAGATCTTGAACTTCTAGAATATATTCCTCTGCTTGACTTGTGCACACGTTTATGTTATTTGTTTAAGTCTGAAAACAAAATATGTTTTTGTTCATAGAATTTAAATAACATTTATCTAACAAAGTACTGTAGTGTTCAAATTGGTACTGATTATAAGAGAAATTTACTTGAAAACTAACTTTACATGTATCTGATGAATATTAGTAATTTAATCTATACTTTTCAGGGCATTAATCCTTGCAAGATACCCAACAATGTTATTAAAAATTCAACAGAATGATTATTGTTTATAATTTTAACATTTAACATCTTTCTTTAAAAATCAATAAGGTATAGTTAAACTCTCTTCTTATAAAATTATAAAGATGTCTTCTGACAAAATTATGAAAGATTATTTCTCCTATTGAGTATGAAGTGAACCTAGAGATGCACTATATCCTAGGATAAACTCTCATGTCCCCAGAACAATAATTAAAATAATTATTAAAAAATAAAGGATCCATGAAAAGGCCAATGTGACCAAATCTTTTAAAATGGTTACTCTCGGGGCACCTGGGTAGCTCAGTGGGTTGGGCCTCTGCCTTCGGCTCAGGTCATGATCCCAGGATCCTGGGATCGAGCCCTGCATCAGGCTCTCTGCTCAGCAGGGAGTCAGCTTCCCCCTCTCTCTCTGCCAGCCTCTCTGCCTACTTGTGATCTCTCTCTCTCTCTCTGTGTCAAATAGAGTCTTGAAAAAATAAAAAATAAAAAATAAATAAAATAAAATGGTTACTCTCTTTTGAGACTCACTATATTTTTATCACATTTTACTCCAAATAGTTAAAAAAAATAGAATTTAAAATGTTCTGTGCTTTTAAAAAAATCAAATATTATTTTTATTTCACTCTCCCTAAAATTGCATTGCCACCAGTAGCTGATAAATCATTTGTTGACTTTCAAGAGGGCAGAGGTTATTATTGTTCTTTGGTAGTCATAGATACATTGTTCAATTAATATTCTCTCTGGATTTGTGAGTAACACATCATTCTACTTTTTTTTTTTTTCAGCAAGACATTAAATATAATAAAAAATGTTATGACTGGTCTTTTGCCTCAAAGGGATTTTGTAAGCCTTAAAAATATATTTAAATACATGTAAAATGCAACACACTACTCTGACTTCCATATAATTCCATAATTTACAAAGATAATTTGATATTTTAATGAAAATAGATATGCCAAATACGATAATGCTCTTATACTCCATAGGGAAAAAATAACTTTCATATATTTAATGCTTTTTAACCACAACATAACTAGAGATTTTCACTTAGCAAATACTGTCTCTGAGTTAATATAAATATAAAGAGGAATACAATCTCTACTGGGTAGCATTAACCTTTACTCAATCATTAAACAATGAGAAATATTGGACTGTTTTTGTTATGGATTAAGAAAATGCTTTTGGATACAGATAAACATTTGTCCCTGCTGGAATCTCCTTCAGCAGTAATGCATCATTATGCCTGACCAGCCCTAGAAACCCTGGAAAGACAAAATATGTACATGTTGGTTGTTAAGCATATGTGATGTGTTTTGCTTTGTCACCTGGCAACCAAAAGATTTCTGAACTTTGCCAAAATCCAAACTTTTGAGACTCTTAAGCTGCTTAATTTTTATATTCATAGAATGCAACCCAAGGTATATTTTTGCTTGGAAAGCTACTTGACTTCTTGAGTTTTGATAGATTTTGTTTAACTTAGATTGTTTAACGTTATTGTTAGGCATGACAACTTCAATTCAGATCAGAGTCCATGCTAGTTCTTGAGACCTACATGGATAGTTGATGAATCTTAAAAATCTCATAGATTTCAGGTCTTTATTAGGACTTGATTTAGCCAGGAGAAAAGGGAATCAGACGATGAGTATCCTAATCTTGCTCAGCTCTGTTATTTACATTAACCTTGAGACTTCAGAAAATCATGGAATCCCTCTGGTCCCAGTTTCTTCATTTGTAGATTTGGGAGGTTCATTGAAAAAGTTCAAAGAGTCCTAAAACATATTTGAGGTGTATATATCCTTTTTTCAAATCAGAGGAATGTAGAAGATTTTCAGTCTAATGACACATGAGTACACACACATTTTATTTTTACCCACTCGATTCTTTGTTTGTTTTTAAAGATTTATTTAGTTAGTTGAGAGAGAGAGAGTAAGAGAGTGAGCACTTGTGTGTGAGACCAGTGGGGACAGGCAGAGAGAGAGAGAGAGGAGAGAGAGAGAGAGGGGTCTTCAGCAGCTCATGAGGCAGGGGTTAAGGCGGGGCTTGACTGGGAATTGACTGGGCTCCACTGGGGCTCAATCCAGGACCCTGAGATCACAATCTAGGTCAAAACCAAGAGCTGGTGGCTCAACGGATTGCTCCACCCAGGTGCCCCATATCCTTTCCCAGTCAATTCTTTACCCCCACATTCCATCCTCAAACCCTCCAGCATGTTCAGTGTATACCTAATACTTGTAAGATAGAAATCTGGCTAAAAATGCATTAGAAGTGTCATAAGCTTAAAAAAAAAAAGTTTCTATAGTCATTATTACTATTTACCATCAAAGATATTGAACTATTATTCTTTTCTTCCTCTTAAAATCCCCCTTCCCTTATTCCATTTCCAATATGAGCCAAGGATAAATCATGTTACTCTGATTTAATTTGGTTACCTGGATTTTTACAAAAAGTGGACTATCCTGGAAGACTGAACTGAATTGTGGAATCGATTAATTGCAATTGGCAAGTCTTCTATAAATGCTGTCTTTATAAAGCATCTAAATTGCGTTCCTAAATAATACATCAAATAAGGATGAATAGTTTCACTATCTTTAACATTTGCTTGAATGATACAAAGGATATAGGAACTATAAGTAAATATTTGCCAATGGAGACCGTGAGCTTATGGCAAAATAGACACCAGAGTGCTACATAATTTGTGTTTGGTCAGAGAAAGACTATTCAGATTTTTGTTATCCTAATGATAAAAAAATTGGTCTTGCTACTTGTTCCAGTAAAAGAGAGAAGTATTCTCAAATGCTAAAACAATAGTAGTTCCTTTGGTGAGTGATGCACCACTTAGTAATAATGCAGTACATTTTGAACAGATCTGTAGTTTTCAATGACAAACATCAAATAGAAAGAAAAAGGTTATGTCACCTTCACCCTCACAGTACTGTCATTTATATGCTATCAGCTCATTAAATTCACATTAGGATACTCCATGGGACTTGAGCTGCTATTAGTGCACCTAAAATGGCATAACAAAATCTCAGTTCACTTTAAGAGAGATGGCATTGCGACATTTTGTATTTCATCACTGAATTATTACAGTCTCAGATGCATTCTGCTGTGATGGTAATGGAAGGAGGAGTATAAGAGAGGAAAGCTGTCCATTTGTTGTTCCCCAGGGAGAGAAAAAGCAAAGTTTGATTAAAAAAAATTTAAGGAAGTGAAAGTAAAGCATTAACAATTTAACCTCTGTATCAAGGCTGAAAATATACCAGTGAAGGCAAATGTTACATTTTGAGATAGGCTCTGAGGAACTAAAGGTAAAGTGAATTTATTAAATGTCTCTGGAGTTTGGCTGGTTACTTGGTTTATGTTGACAGGTGGATGGCCTCCTGGACTCCATATTATCTTTAAAAAAGTGCTCACTGGTAGTGCTGTCCTTTTCTATTCTGTTTTCACTGGGTTCATCCTTGTGAAAAAATACCTGTAGGCTCTTACAAAGAAATGATCCTGTGACAAATATTGTGAATATTGATAGTTCTGTCATGATATCAGAAGTTTTTCATGATGACAAATGAAAGTTTATTGTCTTCTATTCTGACATACATGTTTCTACCCAAGAGTTCATGAAACAATTTTAGCACCACTTACAGTGATCAAATTGTGCATTTGTCAAGTGTGTAGTCACCAGGGGAAGAAGCTTGGCCTAGCAATGGTTTACATGTGATACCAGGATTGATGTTTTCTTTGAAAGCCTGTGCACTCAGGAGAAATTTTAACCAATGGAGAAAAGCAGAGTATATGCTTAATGTAATATGTGAGCACATAGAAAAGGAGAAATAAGCATGTTTATTATGAGATGAAATCATGTAATAGCACAATGATACCCTTTTCTCAAGATCATTTCTTAGTGAATTTGAATAGAAAAAAAAACAGTTAATTATAAATCTTTATGTTGTCTAGGATATTTAGAAGTAATTACCACAATATTTCAGGACTGAGGGTTTGTGTTATATTGCTATTTGCACAATTTTTAAAATTGTAGTTGTGTGGGCATTTTAGATTTCATGATTATTTCTTCTTCTTCTTCTTTTTTTTTTTTTTTTTTTTTGACAAATCTATTGTCAATAGGTAAAAGAAAATGTATCAACTATGTGAAAATCTAAATACCCGTTGCTTGTTAGGAAACTTGGGTTGTAGCTGGAGCTCAGCTGTGCTGGCAACTCCAATTCAGTGTAAGTTAAGTTTTCTCACCTGAAACAATGAAGGGTCAGAACAAGATGATCATTCAAATTCTCTATAATTCTCAATGACTGTGTGTTCTAAAAAAATAGCAGAGTGTTGGAAAAAGAAACCCAACAGGAGTTTCAGATATTGGTCTTTGCATGACTATTAACCTGAGAGACCTAAATTAGCCATTTATTTGCTCTGAGACTTAGTTTGCCTTCATGTAACATAAGGCAAAATAATTTCTGATCTCTAAAACATCTTGAGATCTAAAGTTTTATTTCTTTTTATTCTCCAGTCCCTTTGTAGCTCTATCAAATTTTACCTGTGCTATTAGAAGAGGCATTAAATCACATAGAGTACCCATCCTTCTTTGTAGAAATTATATATAGTATACCGATCTATTCCCAAGAGTTTAGAAAATGTTGTTTGGGGGGCACCTGGGTGGTCCAGTGGTTTAAAGCCTCTGCCTTCGGCTCGGGTCATGATCCCAGGGTCCGGGAATCGAGCCCCACATCGGGCTCTCTGCTCAGCAGGGAGCCTGCTTCCTTTCCTCTCTCTCTGCCTCTCTGCCTCCCTGTGATTTCTGTCTGTCAAAATAAATAAAATCTTAAAAAAAAAAAAAGAAAGAAAATGTTGTTTGGTATGAACCAAATTAACAGCTGCAATGAAGTCCCCTAGATACAAACTTGTGAAGCAACAAGGTTGATTTTTGCCTCTGTAATACCACAGTTACATACAACATTTTAGCTTCTCCACCTCAGCCACGTTCAGTCATCTGGTTACATGTCTAACACCTGCAGCCATCCTAATACGATAACTTCATAGCCATCCTAATAAGATAAGGAAAATGAGACCTACACAGGATAAATGACTCATCCAAGGTGACACAGCAGAGAGCTAGGATTAGAATAGTTTCATGAAGCGTTTGTTCAGCCACTGTCCTGTTCTCCTTTATGTCTCTTTCAGCCTTTACATGACTGATGACAGGGTGGATTCTTTTCAGGGAGATTTGCCTATCATTGTAGGCAATGTTAAGAATGATATTGTAGAATGATAAGACTTTCATGGGATATGAAGATTCAATTGGCACTAAGGAAGAATTTTTCAAAGAAAACCAATTCATTTTAGGTATCCTCTGAAATGAATGAGTAATAGATTTTTTTTTTCTCAACTTGAGAAGTTCTAATCCATATTCAATATATTTCATGTACACTTGCAATGGCATTCTGAATTTTATTTGTCTTTATGTTCTGAAGTCGCCTGCAAAGCCTGGGCATGAGGTGCAGACCTTATAATCATGCCCTATACAAAATCATTGAGTCTGACCATTTTTGAAATAAGCTAGTGTTTGTTGTGTACCCTGCAAGTGTGTCCTTTTTCTCTTCTTAAACTGTGTGTGTGTGTGTGTGTGTGTGTGTAATATCTCTACATCAATATAAAGTGTATTTTAGTTATGTGGCCTGTACTTTCATATCATTTTTCTTAAATGCAGAGTACCCAAAAATGTATGAATATGGTCATAAATGTCGCCTTGGGAAGCTGGCATCATTCAACATAAAACAAATGAGATTAGCCATTTGCAGTAAAAACCTTCCCTAAGAGGCTGTTTTACATGTCTTGATGGTAAGATAAATGGGTTTCCTAAAATTCAGCCAGGAGCCTATGGAACTTTCCCCAGACCCAACCGGGGACACAGCAATCAGACATTTAAGTAATGAAAAACAAACTAGAAAGTAATTAGCTGTGTGAAATACTTATCATAAAGAAAGTTTATCACAGAGTCTTTCATTGACAGGTTTTTTTTTTTTTTTTTAATTTTTGGTTTTGTTTTTTTTAAAAGTAAATACTGAAATTTGTCAGTGTTTCCTCAGCAATGCCCCAGAAAGAGGGTGCTGTTTTTAGTTTTTTGTTTTTGTTTTTCCCTTAGCTTCTTGAAAGGTATGAATCTGAAATGCAGAGGGATGCAACAGTCTACCGCTAAGTGAACACAGTATTCCCCAATATCTTCCAATTCCCTTTGTTTCACCTCTTGACTCACCACAAAAACTATCTGATCTTATTGTGATTTCCCAAGAAGACTTTTACTGGGAAATAGCATGTACTTTCCAGCTGATGCGAGTATCCTGTTACATAGCGCAGTGCGTTGTTCCATGTAAGTGACTAAATTGGCATTCTTGTTTATAAATCTGTTTCCTGTAAGCTTATTTAGCATTAATGAGTCCTCTAGAGTCTGACCATCCCTGGGAAAACTGATAAAATAGCGTTCCTGACTAGGCTAAGCCAAGGCCCACACCCTGGGTCTGAAGTAACTCCAGCAAATATGATTTATATGCCATGCGTTTCTGCCGGAAACTGCAATTCCACCAGCCTCTCTTTACTCCTGGTACTTACTAGGGAGAAGAAGTCTTAGGATGAAAACTTCACTTTTGGAGATCCGCAATGTATTTTATATAATAGTGGGTTATAGAAGGTGAATCCGATGAGCATTGTAAAAACCACTATTTCTCAATACCCCAATTTTTTTCATGTGATTCATATTCAACTTTCTGGGAATATACAGTGGAAAACTTTGCTTGGGGGATAATATAGTTTTAGTGATCCTGAAGAATACTTGGCAGTACAGCTTCTCATCAGGAATTTCTATCTCATTTGCATCAAGATAAAAAGGAAAATTTCTCAGCGTACGAACCCCAATAATGATAATGTCTGACCCTGCAATAATAATGCTAGTTTCAGCTGGAAGCTACATCGAGACGACCTGCATTACATCTGCACTAGTACTTGGCAGTGTCTTTTCCTGACATTTTGTTAGCTTCCTTTTTTTATAAGAGGGTTTATTCTTAACAAGGAATACAGAATACAGGGATGCCTGGGTGGCTAAGCTAGCTAAGCATCTGCCTTTGGCTCAGGTCATGATCTCTGGGTCCTTGGTTTGAGTCCTGCATCAGGCTCCCTGCCCTGTGGGAAACCTGCTTCTCTCTCTCTCTGCTCTCTGCCTGCTTGTGCTTTGTCTCGCTCTTGCTCTCTTTCAAAAACATAGAACCTTAAAAAAAAAAAAAAAAAAAACGGACCCAGAATACAGCATTTAGGGTAGCTGTAGAACATCAGTCAGGATAGTTCTGTCACAAAACTTTATCAGACTTAAAAATATCCAGAATCAGTCACATCCTACTGTGCTGGGATCAAAGGGGGTACCCAATAAATATCATCCCTCTTTCTTATCAGAGTTCTGACAAATAATTGAGAAATAAAATAAATGAGTAACAGATGAAACCCAATGTGTTTCTTATTTACTGACCAGATGGGAGTCCCTTGATTAGAGTGACAGCCACTTGGACCTGCCAACTGAACTTTTGAATTTAGGTTGAATGACTCACCTAGGCCCAGCAGATTGGCCTCAGCAGGTGGGGAAAGGCAACCACTGGACCAGTAAAGGAGCTGTGTTCTCCTTGTGGGAAGAAATCGGTAGAATAGTCCTGAGAATACCTGCTTCATTCCTCAGGTGAAAGACCTCCGTCTGCGACGAAGTCAGTGAAGAGATGAGAGAAAGTCATCCTCTGTGTGGAAAGGATAGTCAGGAACAGGGAATAAAGATTTCCTTCTAACACACTATTACACCATTTCCAAAATATAAGACTTAAACTAAACATTAAAACGAAAAAAAAAAATACTGGTAAAATTTAAATACAGTATACTCTTCCTACAAGACAGAGCTGACAGAAATTTGTTAAGTGGACAAGTAAATTATGTAAATGTGCCTGTAGCTTGACAAGAGAAGAAAAGATAAAAATGCAATGAGCTAAGGACTTCCATGCAGACAGAAGAGTAATGGGACTATCCTCCCTTCCTACCAGAAATGGACTGATAATGCAACAGTGGTGTTAGTGATATGAGTTTCCTAGGATTGCTGTACCATGGTTTTGGTCTTGTTTCGTTTGTTTTCATCGCATTTATTCTTTTCTCAAATCTTTCAGAGAGGTCACTGGTATCCACATTAGTGGTTGTAAAAGTCTGAATATCAAATGTATTTCAGCTTAGACTATGGGGTTGTCTAAAATTAATCAGTGTCACCGTAAATTGCAGTTAGATGGATGATTTTTAAAAATGCATAAAACCACAGATTTAAAAATCATTGGATTGATAGTAACTAATTTTCCTTTTCCATGTGCAGTATATATTCCTTTAAACTTACACATCTCTCTATGCTTCCTCAGTAACTGTTTATTAGGTCCCTAGTTATAACATGCTCTGTCTTTGCTATAACCTAGGATTCAAAATCAAGTGTGATGCTGTTTGTGGCCTGGAATAGTTTTTATTTCCCAGAGAGGGGATTGGGGAAGAAAGGAAATCAGTGATCATCACACAGTCAAAGATTTTAGGGTGGCGGTATGTAGGGTGATATGTCCTGTGGGAAACACAGCATCTGCATCAGACTGGGCCATCAAGACATCTGGGCAAGTTGTGCTTGAGATAAGCTTTCATTTGTGCATGTTTTCTTTTTTTAACTTCCATTTTTATATAATTTCAAGAAAAGTTATTCTGAATCACTTGGCAGTAAATTGAAGATGTCATGCATCTTTACATCATTATCTTTGTGTGTATTTCCTAAAAACAGGACATCTCTTACATAACAACACTGTGTTGATCAAAGTCAGGAAATTTAATATTGAGACAGTGATACAGTATTATTATCTAATCCATGATCCATATTCAGAATATTTCAATTATCCTAATAATGGGCTATGTTTACTATTTTTCCCCAATTCCAAGATCTATTTGGGAATTGCTTGTTGCAATTAGTTGCCTAATTTCTTTAGCTTCTTTTACTCAGTCTCTATCTTGACCTTGATATTTTTGAGAAGTATTGGACAGTTATTTTGTAATTCAATCTGCATTCATTTGATGTTTCACATGATTAAATTCAGATCATGATTTTTTACAGGATCACCAGAGAAGTGATAATGTGCCCTTCCCAGAAAACCTGTGATGTCTGCTTGTACTAACATTTGGCCACTTGGTTAAGGAGCTGTTCTCTAAGTTTCAACACAGTAAAGCTACTCTTTTTTTCCTTTGTAATCAAAGAGTGTTAATGATTTTAGCAGGGGAAGTTGGGTAGTTAAAAACGTTTGAAAAAAAAAAAAAATATATATATATATATATATATATTTGTATTAGTTTTGGGGTGTTATAAATAAAACTGCCATGGAAAGAGCCAGGCATGCTCCTGAGTTATCGGGGAAAGTCTCACTGATAATATGATAATAAATTAGAAGAGAATAACTGTTCCTGACATGGAGACCATTTTGAGTGAGGAAATTTTACTTGGATAAGTTAAAATATGTTTGGATATAAGAATCAGAATACTCAACCCCAAATGGCCTAAATGATGGGGTTTTATTATCTTCTGTGAGAGGCCTGGAAGTAAGTTATTCCAGGGTTTATCTAACGGCTCAAGGTTTTCATCAAAGAACAAAAATCATTCTTTGAAACTATCATTTTCAATATATTCAGATTGCCTCAGGTTTGTTTCATTATGGTCACGAGATGAGTGACTACTAAGGAGACAAAAACAGTAGTGCTTTCCCCACTAAATGAGAAAAATTATGGGAAAAGATCGTGCTTCCACATTCTTCAAGCGACACATTCATTACAAGAAAATTATTTGCTTTGAAGTGTCCACTTCACATTCTTTGTGTAATTAACCATTATACTATAAAATAGTGATGGTGGTTTGCTTCTGCTTAATATGCTACATCTGTTATCTGAATGAAAATGTTCTCATCTCTTCCAAAAATGGAAGATAAAAAGTTCCTTTATTTGTCATATTCTTCATGGATTGATACTAATCTCTCTTCTTGTTCCATGACAGCCCTATCTAGTTATATGTTTAAGAACTAAGCTGCAATTCTAACTTTCAGTAACACTTCTTATTAAAAAAAAAATAGGGAAAATTGTATAGAAGGAAAAAGGAAAAGAACATGCATGATTATTTCAGTCAATACACTACAGCTAATATTTACTACTTCTTTCCTCTTCTTGGAAATTTCATGTCACCTTTGTCCTCAGTCTGAATTTGGGATGATAGAGCTTTTTTGATTGGTAGGATGAACCAAACCTTTCCTTCTCAATGTTCTATATTTTAATGGCTCTGCTGTTATAAATTTATTACTGGTTTCTCAAATGTTTTAAGTTACCCATGGTGTATAATACTCTCTGTGTTATCTTACAGGTGATACAAATAAAGTGAACCATAGTATAATTATAAAGAAAATGGTTAGTTGAATGGTGTCCTATAGAGTTATTATATAGAAGACAAACACACGACACATTCTGTTAAGAGTTAAAGTGAAGATGAAAACTGCCCCAAGCTGAGATAATCAGGTTCTTTTTTGACAGAATTTATAAACTAGGACTAAGAGATTCCAGTTTCAGTCTGGCTGGGTTTCTTGAACAGAAGAGATATAAAAACTTGAGATGGTAGTGTAATGTACTGTAACAATACTGGAAAGCAATGAAAACCAAATCTGCAGAGAGAGAAAGAGAGACAGAAACAGAGGAAAGAAAGAGACAGAAGACAGAGAAGAATAGACAGAGTGGGCTACCCTAGGTCTAATGGTGTTCTAGGGCAACAGGCATGTATATAGGTATATATATATTTATTGCCTAGCTCTAGTCACTCTAGAGAAGCTTGAAATCTAAAAATCTTTGGAACTTAAAATTATTATCCTTGGAATACAAAATTTGCATTATTCTTACAAATAATCCCTCACCTACATTTTCTTTAAAATCTTCACTTAATTTAGCTTAGGTTATTATATTTTATTTGTATTCAGTGAGTTATGACTCTATCAGGTCTTTCTAAATTACTTTAGCCTGGACATCTGCCTTCTGCCTCTATAGAGTATGAAACATTCCTTCAGGAATCAGGGAAAAATCTCATCTATTTACTTTATTATATAAAATTATTTTGCCCATATGATCTTGACAAATTCACCTGAAATCTGTAGGATAAAACTTTAGCAAACCATTTTCTCCCACTAAAATAAAAAGGAATGTCTGTGTCAACAAAAGATGAAAAAAAAAATTGCTCAGTAGTCTCTATACGAAGAGCCTACAATGCGTAAAACATGTCATAAATATCTGTGGAAGATAAGAATTTATGAATTTTAAAATAACTCCCCATAACCCATCATGGGATTATTCCACATGCAGTTGATTTAGGAGGAACCAAATTGTTATGTCAAATACTTTTACTTAAAAAATAAAATGTGGAGCCTAGAAGCATGACTTTGGAGACACTAGGTAGAATTTAACTATGTGTATAGCACATTCAAATTACAGTCAGATGAGATAGCTCAGAAGTTTGGTTATTTATTTTTTTGTGTTTAAAGGCTTTAGCAAATATGTCTAAATTCAAACTTGAGGAGAATTAAAATATTCAGTATTTTCTTCTATTGAAGTTTTGGGTTTCCAAATTGGTCATTTACTATGTTGTGTTCCAGGTGGCTTTTTTGAAACATCTCTCACACATTCATATTGCATTAGAAAACACATGGCAGAAATGAGTCTTTTGACTAGGGAGCTAGCAATAATTTTTCCATGGCAGACAAAATTAACAAAATTACGTCTCATAGGAAGACTCTCTTTCATGGTACTGGGACCATTTGTGATCACAAAACGGACTTTCTTCATTAAATTGTGACACTCTCCAGGATATTGAACTACCAAGAGAGTTGTACTAGTTATTTTTTTTTAATGGGTATTTCATTGATTTAACATATGTTGAACATTTATGCTTGTATTTATTTTACTTAATTATAATTCCTTTGAACTTTTGCCCTGAGGTAGTTTTAATGTGAAGGCCCAAATCTGAAACTTCTAATGAAATAAATAAATTTTCTTAGTAACGTAATATTTTCCTGGAAGGGTAAGTATTTTTCCAAAAATAACTCATTTAATCATAGGTAATAACTTGCTTTGAGATAATCAGCAGAAGTTTTAAATAATTTAATGGATGAAGAAAGCCCATGTATACATATAAACACAGTTGACGTACACATAGGCAGATACATACATAAACACAACAAATATTGTTGAGTGTCTACTGTGAAACAGTAATTGGAAATCTAACAGTGAACAGCTAGTTTGGCTTCACTCTCATCAACCTCATAGTGGGACTATATAGAAAAGAGTTTCAATAAGCAATATACACTATATAAATAATAGGGAGAAAAAGGGTAAGAGGACTATGTATCAATGCATGTTTATGTAGCTACAAGTTCCCTCCTGATATATTTCTTGTTTTCCCTCTAATTACATCTATGCTCACTCAGGATTTTTAGAAATAAACCTTTTCTTTTCTAACCATACTCAAATATTGCATCAAAAATACAAAATTTCATTCTTCCATATTTACATACATGTTTTTTTTAATGCTTGGGATACCCATCTTCCCAAATCTTATTCTCATATGTAAAGCGTAGGGTTTTGTTTTTATTTTTTCCACTTCTGATGGAAATTGGTACAAGACTTCCCCTCCAACCAAAAATATACAGGTAGGTGTTTTTAAACATAGGACAATAGACAGAATGTGATCCTAAAGAGAAGTAAAATATACAGAAAGCCCCAAGATCACCTCAGTCCTCTGCTTAAAGGCACTATTCTGCCTTAGCAGAAGGAGAAGTTGCTAGTGTAAGGGAAAGAGAGGAGAGTTCAAGGTTGTTGAATGAAGTAGCTGGTTATTTGACCTGGGTTTCTGAAAAAGGAGGCTTAAGAAACATGGCTTCAGAAAGAAAGTCCGAAATACCAATAAGAATAAGGAGCACGAACAAAAACAGACACATAGATCAATGGAACAGAATAGAGAGCCCAGAAATAGACCCTCAACTCTATGGTCAACTAATCTTCGACAAAGCAGGAAAGAATGTCCAATGGAAAAAAGACAGCCTCTTCAATAAATGGTGCTGGGAAAATTGGACAGCCACATGCAGAAAAATGAAATTGGACCATTTCCTTACACCACACACAAAAATAGACTCAAAATGGATGAAGGACCTCAATGTGCGAAAGGAATCCATCAAAATCCTTGAGGAGAACACAGGCAGCAACCTCTTCGACCTCTGCTGCAGCAACATCTTCCTAGGAACAACGCAAAAGGCAAGGGAAGCAAGGGAAAATATGAACTATTGGGATTTCATCAAGATCAAAAGCTTTTGCACAGCAAAGGAAACAGTTAACAAAATCAAAAGACAACTGACAGAATGGGAGAAGATATTTGCAAACAACATATCAGATAAAGGACTAGTGTCCAGAATCTATAAAGAACTTAGCAAACTCAACACCCAAAGAACAAATAATCCAATCAAGAAATGGGCAGAGAACATGAACAGACATTTCTGCAAAGAAGACATCCAGATGGCCAACAGATACATGAAAAAGTGCTCCATATCACTCAGCATCAGGGAAATACAAATCAAAACCACAATGAGATATCACCTCACACCAGTCAGAATGGCTAAAATCAACAAGTCAGGAAATGACAGATGCTGGCGAGGATGCGGAGAAAGGGGAACCCTCCTTCACTGTTGGTGGGAATGCAAGCTGGTGCAGCCACTCTGGAAAACAGCATGGAGGTTCCTCAAAATGTTGAAAATAGAACTGCCCTATGACCCAGCAATTGCACTATTGTGTATTTACCCTAAAGATACAAACGTAGTGATCCAAAGGGGCACATGCACCCGAATGTTTATAGCAGCAATGTCCACAATAGCCAAACTATGGAAAGAACCTAGATGTCCATCAACAGATGAATGGATCAAGAAGATGTGGTATATATACCCAATGGAATATTATGCAGCCATCAAAATAAATGAAATCTTGCCATTTGCGACAACATGGATGGAACTAGAGCGTGTCATGCTTAGCGAAATAAGTCAAGCAGAGAAAGACAACTATCATATGATCTCCCTGATATGAGGAAGTGGTGATGCAACATGGGGGCTTAAGTGGGTAGGAGAAGAATCAATGAAACAAGATGGGATTGGGAGGGAGACAAACCATAAGTGACTCTTAATCTCACAAAACAAACTGAGGGTTGCTGGGGGGAGGGGGGTTGGGAGAAGGGGGTGGGATTATGGACATTGGGGAGGGTATGTGCTTTGGTGAGTGCTGTGAAGTGTGTAAACCTGGTGATTCACAGACCTGTACCCCTGGGGATAAAAATATATGTTTATAAAAAATAAAAAAATAATTAAAAAAAAAGAATAAGGAGCATGAATCGAAAGTAAAAATATAACATTGATCATGATCTATATTTATTTCTTTTCTTATATCTTCTGCTCTTAAAATAAGCTCTGTGAAGGCAGTGCCTTTTGCCTCTTTTGTTCATACTATATCCTTAGTATAAGAATGACTCATGGGGCGCCTGGGTAGCTCAGTCAGTTAAACGTCTGTTTTCAGCTCAGGTCATAATACCAGGGTCTTGTGATGGAGCCCAGCATCAGACTCTCTGCTCAGTGGGAAGTCTGTTTCTCCCTCTCCTTCTGTGCCCCCCTGCTTATATTATTCTCTCTCTCTCTCACTGTCAAATAAATAAGTTGTCAAATAAATAAGTAAATAAAATCTAAAAAAAAAAAAAAGAATACTCACACACAGTACATGCTCAATAAATGTTTACTGAATGACCAAGCGAATCTCACATAACTGCAAGCCTCAGGATAGGGCATGATCACAGAAAATGAAAACTGTGACTTCAACTTGGTCCTCTATGATTCTCTTTAGTCAATTTTTGTACATATGTCGCTCAGTGTTCAAGCTCTCCTTTCTTGTAGCCAAAAGCATGATTATCAATAGCCTGCAGGATAGCATGTCCCCTTATCTTTGCAATGGAATAGGGAGAAAGCCACTCTTTCATTTGTGGAATGAAACTCTTCTCTTCCAGTGTTTTGGCTGCATTATGTCAAGAGTCAACACATGGAATAAAAATAACCCCTACTGGAATGCCACTCATTGATTGAATTAAGTCTCAGTTCCTAAACCTGACTTTAGTTTAGGTGTTGAAATGAGATTATATTATTAGATTGATCAGGATTAACATCTGGGTCTGGAAATGGAGGGAGGAAGACTGGAAACCTGAAAAGATAAGGAGCTGATAGATGCTGTGTAGGTAACCAACACATATATATCTCACACCAATAAATTCAAAGAATTTATTCTCAGTAGTGTAACAAACATCAAAATAAAATCTTCTACAAAGAGTAATTTATTGCATCAGAAAGTAGCTGTTTAAAATGAGAACTGGGAGAAGACACTTTAAGGAAGTTTTAGTTGACTTTTAGAACATGTAAGCTAGGAAGTATTAGGAAAAGGGAACTGGATCTGTGCCTGTTTTCAGCATTGTATCCATAGTCCTAAACACAATCCTTGGCACAAAGAATGCTTCTGTTCAATGAACACTTGATGACTGGATGGTTAAATTCAGGTATTTGTTTTTGTATAGAGAAAACCATAAGCTACAGAAATGCACCTTGCTTCCAGGTAGGATTGTCTCTAAATTCTTCTAGTTATGCATATGAGTTAAGGTTTATCATAGTAATTCTCAAAGAAACAAAAAGACAAAAGACTAGGACCTTAAACATACCATCTTGCTATATGGCGTTTTATTCACTGTATATATTGTTTGTTAGTTTCCCCTCTTTTTCCGCTTTCCTTGAGTTATTAAACATTTTGTATTAATCCATGTTTATCTCCTCTGTTAACATAATATTTATATATTTTTTCAGATTTTAGTGGTTGATCTTATTAATCCATGTTTATCTCCACTGTTAACATAATATTTATATTTTTTTCAAATTTTAGTGGTTGATCTATCTCTATCTTTGGTTAATCAGTAGCTTATTTCCAATAATATTATATACTATTTCATAAGTAGTATAAAGACCTTATGACTGTCTACTTCAACTCCTCTACCCAAACCTTTGTGCTATTGCTGTCATGTGTTTGATTTTACACCTGCTATAAACACACAATACATTGCTGCTCTTTTTCCTTTTGACATTCAGTTATCTTTTAGAGCAATTTAAAAAATGATTTTACTTTCATTTATTCATTCCCAGTTCTCTTTGTTTCTTAGTGAAGATTCAGATTTCAGTTTGATATGTTATTCCTTCTGTCTGATAAACTTCCTTCAACATTTCTTGCAGGATAGGTCTGCTTGCAATGGATTCTCTGTTTTTGTTTGTCTTAGAAAACCCTTATTTGTACTTCTTTCTTCCAAACTATTTCTTGCTGGGTAAAGAATGACGAAAGGCATATATATGTATATATATATTTTTTAAATCGTAGTTTCTCATGAGAAATCAACTATAGTACATTTGTTTCTCTGATTGTCATGCAGCTGTTCCAAACATTTTCTCTGTCTTTTGTTTTTAGTATTTTTAAAATATGATACGCCTAGATATTTCCACCTGCCCCCACCCCCACCCCCTGGCATCCCACCAATCCTGAATGGGATTTTTTATCCTGTTTGGTGTTTTTGAGCTTCCTGGTCTGTTATTTGGTGTCTAAGATTAATTGCGGAAAATTCTTGGCCATTGGCCACTATTGTTTTTAAACATTTCATCTGTTTCATTCTGTCCTGATTCTCCTTCTAGGATTCCAGGTAGATAATTGTTGGATTTTTTAACATTGTCTCACAGCCGTCAGATGCTTTGTTGTGTTGTTTTATTTGTTTCTTTGTTTTTCTCACTTTTTTTCTCTTTGTGGTTCAATTTGGGTAATTTCCGTTGAACAATTCTCAAATTTCCTGATTTCTCCACTGTGTTGAGCTTACTACTTAGCCAGTCAAAGACAACCTATATCTGTATTACTATGCTATTTATTTCCAGCATTCCCACTTGATTCTTCTTTATGGTTTCTTTCTCTATGATGAAACTAGCTATCTAGTCTTGCATGTTGTCTACTTTTTCCACCTGAGAGTCAGTAATACATAAATCATAGTTATTTTAAACTCTGTGTCAGATAGTTTCAACATTTTTGCCACATCTGAATCTGAAGTTTCTAATACTTGCGTTGTCTCTGTTGGCCCTGGGTCTCCCAGATGTAGCTTTCAAAATGTTCCTGCTCCACCTCCGCTCTAGTTCTTGCTAAGAAAATACCTCTGTCCATTCTTTAGAACTAGAGGATTTTTGTTGTTGTTCCCTTTGCCAGGTACAATAGACGTTCATCAGGGCCCTAAGAACAAGTTTTGTTGCTCCTTCCTCTGTAGATTAAAACTTTCGTTCCATAAAGGAGATGGGGGAGGGGTGGGGGCAAGAAATTGTTTCTTGCCCCATTTTCGGTATCTGCTTTCCTTCCTAGTCCTGTAGGAGAGAAGCTGTCTCAGACCCTTCGTTATTTTTCCCTGGTAGCACCTGGTGTGTTTCATGGAGAAAAAAAGCTGTTAGAGTGTGAATGTCTCACCCCGTATCTGCGTCCTCTCCTCAGAAAAAAGCCTTCACCTTCTACCCCCCATTCTGTACTTTGCCTCTGATTTTACAGTTATTCTAACTAATTCCCAGTGGTGTCCAGTGACATCTGCCATAGGTAAGGAAATGCTTGCTTCTTGTCTCTCTCTATAGTTAAATGTCTCTCTCCAGTTTTCTGGTTAGTTGTTTGTCTTGCAATCTCAGCTTTCTACTGGGTTCATAACAATCTGTAAATTGGCAGTTTGTCCACCTTTTTTATTTCTATAAGTATAGGAGCAATACTCCTACTTTTCCACATCCTATAGCAGGAATAAGATTCAACAAGACTAGAAACAAAAATACTGTTAAAGAACTACATGTTGTACTCAAAGGTCCTATTTTCTTCAGAAATCAACAATTCTATTTATTTATTGTGAAATTTGTGACTTAATAAAAATGAAAGAGCAAACTCTATTATAAATATATTGAGTAAATTCATAAGTCCCATGAAGGTGACACTCAAATTTAAAATTTTCTCTTTAAGATGCCATTATATTTAAATCACCTGGACGATAACTTCTGAGAAAGCACTTTAGTATAAATAAAAAATGTTACCCACGATTTATGTTATTGACTGATTGTTGGGTAGGATCTCTTCTGAGAAATTTGAAATTATCTAGAAATTATTGCAGAGATTATAACTGAAAGTGAAAGAACATTTTTTTCTTTCTTCATGTGTTTCAACTTTTTATTTTTTTACTTTTTTAAAGATTTTATTTATTTCTTTGACAGACAGAGATCATGAGTAGTCAGAGAGGCAGGTAGAGAGATACTTGGGGAAGCAGGCTCCCTGCTAAGCAGAGAGTCCGATGTGGGGCTCAACCCGAGGACCCCGGGCAGCTGAAGGCAGAGGCTTTAACCCACTGAATCACCCAGGCGCCCTGAGTTTCAACTTTTTACATATTGTGGCTGATTGAGATCTATCTGGATCTTTAGGTCCCATGAATAATGTTGGTTTTCTGTGTGACCAAATCAAATGGAATCTAAAAGAAGGACAGACTATGAGTGTTAAGACTGCAGTAGGTTGCAATGGTAAGAGATTAAACAAATGGTTGGGTAGAAGCAGTAGTACACAGAGAAGGCAGAAACAAGTAAGACATAGTGTAAGTGGTGGTTATAATGTAGTCCCCAAGGGGACTACTATTCCTTTTTATGTGTAACTCAATTTTTTCTTTTGGTCCCAGATAGTGTTTGGAATTAGTTAACGTTGGGCACTTCATGTATCTGAGGAGGAAATGTAATCCTTGAGTACCTAGAAAAATATTTGGTGATACTGAGCCAAAACCAAAAGAAAAATGGCTACATAGTTTCTTACATCCTGGTCCCTGCAAACAATTATTGATCAGATGCACATTCCTTAAATGTATTGTCCCATCAACCTGTTGTTAAATTGCATGTGTAGAAAATGCTATGTTATCTATATTAAAAAAAAAAAAGTTACTGAAAGATGTTATGTTTTTTAAAAAAGGAAGAGGATTTCAACAGCAACTTGGGGTTTTGCCTCCCAAGTCTAGTTTAAGAGAGAAAGACATAAGGAGAATAGATCATCAAATATGGGTTTTATTTTTAAAATATTATTCTAACACACTGTTCTCCTTTGGCATGAAGTGCCATAACTATGTTCATAGGCAGAGCTAAAGTTCCTGGTTTGTTAAAGGAAAGATTGTCTGTCACTCAAACCTGCATAAAAGACCAAACTTGATTTTCAAAGCTTAATGAAAGGTAATCAGATGTATCAGAATGTTTCTTATTTAGCCAAGACGTTTTTAGTACATTATGTAAAAACTTAGAGTGTGAGAAGATATATTTAGATATGGTATTTAAATTCAAGTGATTAGGAAACACTAAATTTTACCCTCAAACACTGAATTTTACCCTTAAAATTAAGAGGAGCCATAAAGATCAAGTCTAGTCATACCCAAATGGGGTCCATGGATCAACACTCACAGAAATACCTGAAAAACATTAAATTCAGAAAATTTTAGTATGTGTCTGAGAGAGGATTCAGTATACATCCTGTGATTGCCTAGAAAGTGACTTCAGTTTGGTGTCTTAACCAGAATTTAGGATTTCTACCTATATTCTAATTCTCTAATTTCAATTATGCTTACGTTATTAATCTTTAATGATGTAAGATAGTTCAGTTTTGGTACAAAGAGTGTTTAAAATGTTAGGGAAAATAATAAACATTTCTGGCTTCTCACTATACAATTATATATATATATATATATATATATATATATATATATTTTTTTTTTTTTTTTTTTTCCCCTCACTACATTAAATTGAAGAGATGTGAGCTTCTGTTCTCTTGCTAATTTACAAGATCACCATCTAGTGGCAAATTTTTCCTATAACAAGCACAAAGTCCCTACAGCCCAAGAAGGGTTTCTCAAGGTTTCATGGCCAGCAAATCCATCTGAGACACAAGATGTGGCAGTGTGATTTTGACCAAATCAGGCAACATTGTACAAGTAGTAATATTCCTCCCAGATTTATGAATCATGAGGTAATAGCTGGGAAAAGAGTAGAAGACACAAGCTGCATGATTAAATTAAGTTATTAAAGGAGAGGAAACTTAATAGATTTTTTCATTTTCTTTTCATTCTGCCCCGTTCACATTGACAAAGTGTCATACTCTTATTATTATAAAGAAATATTACATGACACTGCCATAAGGAAAAAGGGATGAATGGTAGGAATAAGGATTAAAGCACTGAAGAGCTTTTTTATTTAGTACTTCTTATAAGTTCTGCGTACCTCCCGCAGAACTGGGTAGAGAGTCTCCCTGAAGCACACTCTATACCCACTTATTCTTTTTACTTACATTCCTTTAAACCATTTTGGAATCTTCCTGAAGAACAGAGATTTATCCTGTGGAAATACTGTTAGCCCTTCCAATTCCTGCAATACTAGTTGAAAGCATCAACTAAATTTTGAGACTTTGGACAGGTTGATTTATAGCTAGAGTCAGTAGTCATGTACATGACAGGTGGTGACAGGTGGAACTTGAAGAAAGTGCGGATATTTTTTCTTGGCCAAAATTAACACTCACATTAAGATTCCGTTGTGCTTTAAAATTCCAGTAGTAAAGATTAACTCCCACAAATAAATGTACTTCCTAGGGATCCCCAATTTTTCTTCATTTAAAATGTTGTAGGTTATGAAATACAACATTATTTTACATACAACTAAAAAAAGGGGGGGAAGCCCTATCAATTTAATTATGATAGTCTTTAATTGTAAAACTATCTTAATTTCAAAGACGATAAATTACATTTTAAAAATAAATTTGTGGGGGGGCGCCTGGGTGGCTCAGTGGGTTAAGCCGCTGCTTTCGGCTCAGGTCATGATCTCAGGGTCTTTGGATCAAGTCCCACATCAGGTTCTCTGCTCAGCAGGGAGCCTGCTTCCCTCTCTCTCTTTCTCTGCCTGCCTCTCTGTCTACTTGTGATTTCTCTGTCAAATAAATAAATTAAAAAGTATATATATATATTTGTGGGGCATCTGGGTGGCTCAGTAGGTTAAGCCTCTGCCTTTGGCTCAGGTCATGATCTCAGGGTCGTGGGGTCAAGCCCCAAACTGGTCTCTCTGCTCTGCGGGGAGCCTGCTTCCCCCATCTCTCTGCCTGCCTCTCTGCCTACTTGTGACCTCTCTCTCTGTCAAATAAAAAATAAAATATTTAAATATATACATATACATATATATTTTTTTCTTTCTTTCTCTCTTTCTTTCTTTCTTTCTTTCTTTCTTTTTTGTATTCCTGAACATTCTTGAATGATAAATGAACATTCTGGTAATGAGAGAGAATGGAGAATGAAGACTGATGACACTAACACAAACTGAAGCATTGGTATCAACCAGCAAAAGCAAAACCCTAAGGAAATGGATCATTGGATAGCCATGTTTTGATAGAAGAGGAGGAAGAGAAAGATAAACTCCAACTGCTTCACAAGGTTGACTAAGCCCAGCTTTATTTAGACCATACAATTGCCTTTGAAAAACTCCTTTTAGCCGTGTTTATTTAAAGAGGTCACTATTTGAAGTTAGCATACTGAATTCCATAGCTCTTGACCCTTTGGAAAAATAACTGACTCTGAGAAAGGTTAGGAAAGGTGGGAACAGTCTATGAATAAAACCTTTTCAAACTAGGAAGAGGTCAAAGTACAGCCTGATCAAAGACACAGACGAAATGCAGAAGTATGCAGATAAAGGTAAAATAATGAGCACTGGAGACACCAATAAAAAGAGAAATGCTTTCTTAGTGCCTAGGTAGGGCTGCACCACTAAGACAGAGCTCTCAGCCATACTGTGGGAAGCACTTGACCCAGTCCTATCCACACACAGCAGAAGCAAAGAAAACAAATAGAAAAGTGCAGATTCTGAGTCTCAATTCTAAAACAGGTCAACTCACTGAATGTCAGAGCTCAGAGCAGAGGTATGGGGATAGTCTCATTTTCTCTTGGAGCTGGATGACAGTAACACAACTTCCTTTTTAACTCAGTGAGTAAAACAAAAGTAACCTAGAAATTCTCTTCTCTCTCTCAAGAAAAAAGAATAAACTAATGCTGGGGCAAAAACAGGATATTACTGAAAAATGTGTTTCAAGGGAATAACTGTGCCCAAATCTAGAATTATGCAATATCTACATAACATTTGAAAGATTAGGGAAATATTTTCTTTCCTAGATTGTATTTTCTCAGGGTTCTAAAATTTGTCATCAAACAATAATTTCTTTGTGCTTTCGTAAGTGTGTGTGTGTGAATTTCAAAATTCCAACAAAGTAAAAATGTCCAAGACATAGGGTGTTATACCAGATTCCTTAGTAGGTTTGTTTTATTTGATAAGGTTGCTAAGGAGCTTTAAAACGATGTAACATGACTACCTCTTATATGATTGACCCTAGGAAGTAAGAGTTATGGGGAAAGGAAGGAGTACCTTGTGAACTAAAGTCTTAGAATTTAAAACCTGCTAGATGCTCTGTTAAGTATTTTACATATAATCACTTAATTCTCATCAGAACACTGTTAAGTAGATATTATGTCATCTTTATTTCACATAAAGAGAAATTGAGTCCCAAAAAATAACTTGCTCAAGTCAGTGGATAAACTGAGTCCGTCCAGGTCAGTTTACCTCAAATTTCTATGACATTAAGATATGCGGGAAGAAAGAAACACTGTACCGATGTTTGGAAAGACAACAAGTCAACTTTATGTCCACCAGAATATTTTGCCAGAGTTGCCCATAACATTGTACCACTTGTTGGATTTTATTAAAATTAGCTCAGATTTTCCAGATTAAGTTTACATCTCTTGAATTTTTATGGTAAGGTAAGTTATATCACATTCATTTCTTCTAATGCACAAAATAACCTGTAATATTGATATTTTAGTAATCTCCTTCTCAGGCTTATTTGGTTGGTACATAATAGAGCCAGGACTCCAACCCCACAACTTCTGATTTCACATTCTGGTCTTCTTTCAATAAATTATAATACCTTGGATATATGTTTTACCTATGAATCTTGAAAAGATTTATGTGCTTTTTCCAAATATTTGCTTTTAGTAATGAATAGAACAAGAACATTTTCTATCTATTCTCTCTGAATTCAGGTTTTGAGCATTGCACATAGCACATTTTTTTTTACCAAATTCACTCACGACTATAATTTCAAAAATCAAATTCCTGTAGAGAAAAATTACTTTTATCTAGATTCAATCCAAAGCTGATGGATGACCAATCACTATATCACCATGAACATTGCTGTTATTAATGAGATGAAGTTTTCTTTGGGTGAATAAGATAGGTCAAGGACTTAGTTATAGAGAATACTAGTATCTCTAAGAAATGTGCATTGAGAGTAAGAGTCAGACTACGCCATCCAGGAAATTTCTTCACACATTCACAAATAGTTATCAAACATGCTATGTGACAGTACTATTCCATGTACTAGGAATACAAAATGTTGAAAACTGATGCTCTCATGGAGCTTACATCACACAAAAAGAGACCGACAAAAATGAGATAAATACATAAAATATATTTCATGCTACAAAGTGATAAACACTGAGGGGAAAAAAAAAAAGAGTGGTGGGCAAAATTTTTCTGTAAAGGGACAGAAATTAAATATTTCACTCTTTATGGGCCAGATGGTTTCTGTCACAACTACTCAACTATGCCCTCGTAGCCCAACAACAGCTCTGGACAATATGTAAACAAGTGGGAGAAGCTGTGTTTTGACATAACCTTATAAACTAATGGAGCTAGTCAAGTGGGTAATGAGGGAAAAGCTTTCCAGAAGAGGAAACAGGAGGTGCAAAGGGACTGAGACAGGAGCTTGTCCTGTGTGTGTAAAGGTCACGAAATAGACCTGTTGTTTGTAGACTAGGCTGGAGGCAGCAGGCATGGAACAGGAGGTATGGTCAGATATGTAAGGCCTCATAGAGCAAAGTAAGAATGTTAGGTTTTATTATGTGTGAAATGGGAAGTCATGGAAAGATTTTGAAAATAGAAGACATACATATGTTTTATGTTTTATTTTTTAATTTTTTTAAATATTTTATTTATTTATTTGACAGACAGAGATCACAAGTAGACAGAGAGAGAGGAAGGGAAGCAGGCTCCCCACTGAGCAGAGAGCCCGATGCGGGGCTTGATCCCAGGACCCTGGGATCATGACCCGAGCCGAAGGCAGAGGCATTAACCCACTGAGCCACCCAGGCGCCCCTGTTTTATGTTTTAAAATCATCTCTCTGCACCTGCATGGATAGATTCAAGGGTAACAAGAAGCTGCAAGAATGATGAGGCAGTGATTTCAGTAATTGGTATGGGACAAGATGGTGTCTTGGCCTAGAGAGGGTGTGATCTCTTCGATGAGAAGCAGTTGAATTCTGGATGGATTTGGACAGCTTTGATAACAGGATCTACTCATGGACTGGATGTGTAGTGTGAGAGAAAAAAAGAAGCAAAGGATGAGAGTTTTGTTGTTAGAAATGGGGATGAAGACTGGGAGGTCCAGGATTTTTTTTGGAAAATTGATTTATTTATTTTGGAGAGAGAGAAGGTGAGAGAGCAGAGGGGAGGGATGGAGAGAGAAGGAGAGAGAGAGTCCCAAGCAGAGCCCCATTGAGTGTGGAACTGATGTGGGGCTCTATCCCAAGACCCTGAGATCATGACCTCAGCTGAAACCAAGAATCAAAAGCTCAACTGACTGAGCCACCTGGGTGCCCTAAGGATTTTTTTTTTTTGAAGAGGAAAACACACATCAGTTACTCAGTTTTATATAGATAAAATGTTGGGTATGTAAAGTTTGAGATATCCATTAATATACAAGATATGCACTGGTTCCTTCTCAGTCAGTACCCAGCAGATATCAATAAGTAGATATGGCAACGAAGAGAGTAGAATCCAGAACTTCCTTATTTATTGAAATCTCTATAGTTATGATTAAGTACCACCTTGGGACTTTTGAAGTAAGACATACATACATGAGACATAACCTTGGTTCTGCAACTTAATAGATAAGCAGGCATATATTATTGTTTAATATCTGTTTACCTTAATATTCTCAATTGTAAAATAGAAATAATAGGGCCAATCATAAGAGTTATGAGAATATAGTGAACAAAAAGCACTGAACAAAATGCCTCACAAATAGTAAATGTTAAATAAGTATCTGATGTGGCTATTATTATCAATTGTCAAGAGAAGTGAGTACCCATCAAACATATTGTCTTTAACTTATCAAAAATAGTACTCATTTTAAAAGACTTCCAGGAACATGTAGTCTGTGGTATTAGGTTTGGATCTACAAAAATTATGATCTAAGAGTTCATTCAGCCTACAAGAAAGTAAGGACTCCTGGATTATTCAAAACATTTGCTTGCTGTAATTTCACACGTTAAAAAAGGCAATCCCCAAATAAGCTTGGTATCACTTACTTTTTTTTTTTTTGCATTTTTTATTTTAAGCATTAAAGGTGGACATATTATTGTTGATGGCTAGACCAAGGGAGTTAGGAAAGAAAAAGGAAGGAAGGAAGGGAGGGAGGGACCAATGCCAGAAAGTTGCAATGAATAGCAAACAGGTTTCTGATTTTCTAGAGAATAGCTTGTATATACATTTATTTGCTTATTTATTTATTTATTTATTTAGAGAGTCGGGAGGGGTAGGAAAAGATGGAGAAACGAATCTCAATCGGGCTCCATGCTCAGCACAGAGCTGGACACTGGACTCCATTGCATAACCCTGAGATTTGAGCAGAAGTCCAGAGTACAACCCTTAACTGACTGAGCCACCCAGTTATGCTGTATAAACTTCTGTTTTACAGAACTTCCTTCTCTCCGTCTCTCCTCTCTCACAAACTTGTCATATTTCACTCTGCAATTGTTATCCTGGGTGATAGAGCATGACAAGTAGACTGACTTATTTCTTGATGCAAACAGATTCTCCTCTGTGGGTTAAGCCTCTCAAAGAATATCTAAATATTTGTATCATTGTATTTTAGAAGGCAGTAGTGGCATTATTTTCATTTATATACTCTCTATTCTGGTATAAAATATTTAGTTTCGGGGCACCTGGGTGGCTCAGTGGGTTAAGCTGCTGCCTTTGGCTCAGTTCATGATCTCAGGGTCCTGGGATCCAGCCCCGCATCGGGCTCTCTGCTCACCAGGAAGCCTGCTTCCTCCTCTCCCTCTGTCTGCCTCTCTGCCTGCTTGTGATCTCTCTCTGTTCAAATAAATAAATAAAATTAAAAAAAAAAATTAGTTTCATGATGTGCATTACTTGTGTTGAGGTTCACTTCCTGTAAGGAATTTTGAGGACAAAAACATACAAGTGTGAATATAAATTACACAGGCTTTTACTGAAATGTGTTGTCCAGTTTCTCAACCTCATATGGTCCAGGGTGTTCTCTGAAAGATAGAATGCCCTTGATAAAAAATTGCTAGAGATATGTCAGAATATCAGGGCACCTGGGTGGCTCAGTGGGTTAAGCCTCTGCTTTCAGCTCAGGTCATGATCCCAGGGTCCTGGGATCGAGCCCCACATCAGGCTCTCTGCTCAGTGCTCAGTGGGGAGCCTGCTTCTCCCCTCTTCTCCCTCTCTCTGCCTGCTTCTAAAAAAAAAAAAAAAAAGATATGTCAGAATATCAACGTCAACACTTGGTCTTGGCCTAGTCTTATTAGGATACTATCTTATCTTTAGTATATTAATCAAACAAAAATTATACTCCGCAAATAGCAGAGAGGTAGTGTAGAAGATTGAATTACAATGTTAGGATTCTAAATAATGTGGGTTTAAATTGCAGCTTCATGACTCGCTGTGTGACATTTGAAAATTATTTAACCTCTCTGAGCTTTGGTTTTCATATTTGACACATAATTATAACATCTTAAATTTGGATGAAAGAATTAAATGAAAAAAAAAATGAAAGAAAGAGTGAAATACCTTATAGGAAGTGTTAGTTTGTTGGATTAGATGTTGGACTACCATTCATTCTTATTGAAGAAAATGACTACCATCATTTCCATTTAAGAGTACCGCAAACCAAAGTTGGAAAACTAAACCTAATAATTAAATTAATATTCATGCTAACTAATGTGTTTGTAATAGCATTTTAAATAGTCAAGGTCTCATTTCTCGCCAAGAAAATGTTCCAATATTGTTGTTTTTCAAATTAAACTTTCCCTGTCTCTCCTCCCCTCAAGTAAAACTGTATAAAATCGCCATTGACTGATGTAGAGCAAAAACTTAGTTTAATATTTCTCATCTCCTATGCATGGGAATTAGGTTCTATGAATGCAAAGGGCCTCTATAAAAGTGTTTGAGAAAGTGTGTGGACTAGAGTGAAGAATTATGCCTCATGAGCATGAAACTGTGAATACAGTTCTTAGGGATATATTTTTTATTGATTCATTTCATAGCAAATTTTAAGTAAGGTAAGAAGTCAGTGGTAATTTACATGCCCTCAAATGCTAGAGTGGTGGAGGAGGGAAAGCATTTGTGTTATTTAAAAGATTGACCCTGGAATAAAAATGAGAGAACATCATTACAAAATTGACAATTAACCACTATTTGCACATATTCTCCTACACTGACTTCCATGTGTTATTATGCCAGTCCATTATTTGAATAGTTTAACTGGAGTCCTTTTCTTTTCTTTCTTTTTTTTTTTTTTTGTCCTTTCAAATAGGAAAGAAAGAATGCTAGTGGAAATTTCATTTGTAACATAACTTAATTCTGGATTTTACTTTTGATTACAGCCTGGGTTTACTTTGATGTTTTCAAAATGAATTTCAAAGACCATTTATTCAGTAAATTTTAGAAGTAGAAACATACTGAAACTTTTATCCCGCTTGGTAAGCAGCCATCCTTTAGTTTTATCCAAGTTTTCCCATGAAAATGCCAATCGGGAATAAAACTGACAAATATATTCAATCAAAGATGGAATTTTTTTACTCTTAAGTTGCAAATGGCCTCATTAAAATAAAAGCACCACCTTAGGGATTGCATAAAGTAGAGTATTGGTACCTAAATGGTATTTATGACCAGGCTAAATGTAAAGTGAATTAAAATTTAAAGGATTATAGTCAGGTAGGCCACAGACATCTGTAGAAAAATGTCCATTAAGAAGATGAAAGAACCAGCAGTCCCTGGTGACAGGCACATGTCAGGTTAGCGGTCAGCCATATCAGCCGTACCTATACACTTAGTGCCATAGAAAATGAGAAACACATTGCCCAAGGAGGAAAGTACTTAAAAGATATTTATTTTAAACTAAGAAAAAAAAATAGCGAAACTAACATTTTGGAATTCATATCCATCATTGTCATCATACTAAAGTCAAATGGCAAAAATAAGATGTGGCTGATAATAAATATTATCACATATGTGTTTATAGATACTGTATACACTCCAACCCATGACTGTATTTATAGAATCAATTGAAAGCATAATCTTTTAAGAGTGTCATTACGTCTTTGTCCCTGTAACCACAAAGAAGAGCTGCTGCACCCTACAAATAAAGACCTTGTTTAATAAAAAAAAATAATAAAATGTGAAAAAACCTCTAGGGTGTTAATATACCAGGGGATTTATTCCTTTAATAATGTGAATGACTCACAAAACCAGTCACTATATTTGTCATTTTCATGACACAATGCTGTCCTCTGCACGCAGTATACATATCTTTCTTGCATCTGCCTCATTAAAATCAAGAATTCTTTTAAAATGATCATCAAATACTCTTAAGTGATGACTCATAGATACAAGAAATCAAGTCTCTTAATGAAAAGAAACTATTTCTCTCTTCCATTCCCTTCCTTCCCCTCTCCTCCCCTCTGCCCCTACTCTCTTCCCTTCTCTCCTTTTCCCCTCCCCCATCCTTCTCTCCCTTTCCTCTTTCCTAGTCTCCTGCCCTGCTCTGCTCTCCCCTCTTTTTCCTCCCCTCCTCTCTTCTCTCCTCTTTCTCGCTCCTATTCATGGGAAACACCCACCATTAGTGTCCCATAAAATATGCTCAATATATTGTTTTAGGAAATCAGCTTTGGCATTTGATGTAGCAAAAGATGGTTGAAGTTGTTTATAGCAGAGAAGGCATCTCCATCTCTGACCTGTATTCATAATCCAAGCATAACTGTTTCCCACTTTTAAAGATTGTTCAGAGAGAACATTTTCCCCACTGAGTGTGCAACTCATATTCTCTAGGAATCATGGCTTCCCAATCCAGTTTTAAACTAAAGAGCCCCAGATGCACCCATTGCCAAGCAAAAGTCACTCTCAAATATGGGTTTGTGTTCCCTAAAATACAGAAAAAATAGTGTTTTGCAATCTTATTTTGCCTTGGAACAGAGTTCTTTCATCATGAGTTTTTATTGCTAGTTCACTGGACATCTCAATGCTGTTTGGGTCATCTTCCCTGTCTTTAAGAAAAAACTGGTTTAATGTTGCTCTTCTCCTATTTTATCTCTTCAGTCTCCATGTTTTATTTCAATAGACTTCCTTGGTAGGTGAAATCTTTGATGCCGGAAATAAGAAATGGAAGGGAATGGCTCCAGAATCACCATTTCCCAAGCCCAGGATCTTCTAGTTGGCACCATACTACCACAACCCCCTTAACTTTATCTATATTCTTTATAAAATGATTGATAACTGCATTCTAGGTTGTGAATTGGCCTGACAACACCGCCATACTAGAGGGTGTGCTGAAAGATGCGTGGTGAGTATCATCTTTAGGACAGGAATTGAAGCAAAATCCTGGTAGACTTATTGAGGGACATGTGGTGGTAAATGGATTAGATATATGTCAGCAATCTCAGATGTGCAATTAGGGGTCTAATGAGAAACAAAATGGAGATAAGTGGACCAGGTGATAGTTGGGAAAAACAGAATGTACTCCAAGATAATCAGGGGAACAAAATGGGGATAGTTGTATCGTAGCCCAAAGAAAAAGACTTGGTCAAATTTGTATATACGGTGTGTAAATTTCTAAAATCTAGGTTTTTTGTTTGTTTGTTTGGATTCTAGAAAAAGTATTCTGCTGCTTACTTTCATTTCACTTTTAAGCAGCTCTCTTTTAGGGCAGCGGCTCTCCTGAGATGACCTCCTACCTGTGCTCCCTATTAGAAGCAATGCTCTGGGACTCTTATACCTTCCCTACTATCAACGTGAACTTGACATCTATATCTTTATTGCAGTACCTTGCCCTCAACTCTGTTGGCTAGTTTGTTTTAATTAAAATTATTGAGATACTGGGTAAATAAAATTTGCATGTTTTCTTTTTTCAGATTCTATATTGTAAACCATTTAAAGAAGATTTGAGTTAAAAAAATAGCAAGGATTTAGGTGGAAAAGCAAGAAGTGATGGTAGTGATTTAATTCTCAGAGAACCTCCAATCATGTACCCACGCAGCTGGCTACTCCATCTAGATGCAGGGATTTTCCTTCCAACTGATACAGACCTACATACACCAAATTATTTCCTCTGAAACAAGCTACCTGTCTCATCAATACAGGCTTGGTAGTTTTCTTCCAAAACTCTTTTCTATTAGATACAATGTTCTGTGAAATATCAAAAAGAATGCTGAATATACTTAGAAGTAAAGGAGATGTCTTAATGTGTTTTGGCTATGTCAAAGCATGTGTGCTTGATAGGGAAAAATTTTCACACCACTTCAATCCCAGACTTGACTCTTCAGGGAGCAATCTCAGATGGCCTCATTAGAGAGATGTTAAATTTGGGCTAGCCTCAGATGGTCTCGAGTTTGATTTCAGCTTGCCATCTCTAGAGATTGTAATCTGAATTAGATAAATCATTTGGAATATTTTTCTTTATCACTTCCCTGTTTAAGGTGTGTACTAAAATGGATGTGATGTTATAACTAAATAGAATAAGCAAGAAGAGACCTGCACTGCTAATAAAAATAGTACAACCCACAAGCAACTAAAAAGCTGCTCTAAAACATTTCCTTATAATTTACTAGGAGGCTTAAACTTAGATTCTGTCAGGTTTGAAGAAAAGAGGAATTTAAAGAATGAGGGGGGCTATCCACTGAAAATAAATGTCCCTCACTAGGTCTCTCAAGGGTTCAGATAGAAGCTCAAGTTGGTTTGTAAACCTCGAGAGTCAGAGGTTTGAGGGGAGAGGAGTGATTGCCGTGTCCAAGCCATATATAGCTCATCGTTATTGGTTTGTTTAAGAAATGTCAGGCATTTCCTCTTCCCAACCAGGACAGTCCAAATAACAAAACTTGTGTTTACACAATTTAGAATTTCAGCAAAATATCAACTAGCCTTTGAGTTTAAAATAATAACAAAGAAAGGTGTGGAATAATTTAAGAGATGGTAAGAAGTCTCTTGAGGTGACTATTATATTGTGCCATGTTAATGCTCTTAAGCCCTGGGTACTTTACTGTAGTTGAATGTGTATTTATTGAGAAATGCTGTTCTCTGTGTCATATCTCTGTGCATGAAAATATTATCTGAAAATAGATATTTAAAATAATGTCATTGTTAAGATTAGGGTTGGGGAAGTCAGCATGTTCTTGATGAAAATACCATTGGAACCTACCCTTAAAATATCAAGAAAATGCCATGTTATTTTTATCATTTTTTTCAGAAAGTAAATCTGAAAATGAGAACAAAACAAGCAATGTGTGGAACTCAGTACCCAAATGCTTCTTCCTGGAGCTGTGGATTTGGATTGACTAGGGCACACCTGGACTTAGCCCCAAGGTTTGGGGTCCATTTCCAGGCCAAAACCCCAGTTTCCAGTTCAGGGCTCCCAGATTCCATTAAGAGTTCCTGTGAATCAGGCAGGGCTAATTCAGTCTTGAACAATCAATCACTCTCAGTACATTTTGTGAGTGGGAGTGATTGATGGTTCTCCTCTGGTCATGGCTGACCTAGACGTAGGAAGTGGACCTGAGCACAATACCTCATGTGTGAGTGGCTTATTTGGAATCAGTCAACTGCAAGGAACTCTCTTGTGTCTTCCTTGGTCTTTCCCTAGATAGTCCCATAGCCTCGTGGCCTTCCTTGCAGCCTCCTGCTTGTTGCAAACTACTGTTTCTCTCTCCTTCCCCTCACTCTCAGAAAATAGCTGCGTGTTTTCATAGCTAGACCCCAATTTTCCCCCACACGTTCAATTGTTCTTCTATTTGATCTTCAACTGTTAGAATCTGATCTGCTAATTCGTCTGCTCCTCCTCTTCTCTCTTCCCAAACCTGAGTTTTTGCAGTAATTGTCTTTTCTCTTGTTTTCCTATAGAAATGTTAGAAAGAAAGAAAAAATGTAATGTGAACTTTTTTTCTCCTCTTTCTGACATGGTTCTTTTGACAATGAGGTGTGGTGCGTAGTAGGGAGGAGGAGGAGGAGAAAAAAGTATCTCCAGGGTTTTGTGAATTAGAATGTTTTGTCTGCCGTGTTTGTAGCTAGTTATCTTCCATTCTTGGGAATATTCGCGTTGCATTTCAGAGAACAGTGTACCATTTTGTAGATGTTATCATTACGGCCTTTTCACCCAGAATTACTGCGGCTGTTACAGTCACTACAAGGAAATGCTCTCCCACTCATTTCTCTGATAAGAAGCTGCCTCCCGTCCTCGTACTTCCCATGGTCCACTAGCTGGACTGAGATATTTGCAGCAAGGGCTTCAAAGGGAGGCTAATAATGTGCATAGTTTTCAGGATTGTTATTTTCCACCAAAACTCACTGAAGTTGTGAAAACCCTTATGAAAAATGATTAGAGAAGTTGCAAAAATTCACAGACAGACACAAGGCAAAACTCAAAGCAGTGCTTTTCATCATTTTGGTAAAGTGAAAAAGGAAGGGCTTGCTCTTCTTTCTTTCCTTTCTCATGGCAAATCGTGATTCCAAAGCACATCTACCGCATATATTTATGAAATATTTGACAGGTTCCTTTAAAGGGGAACGCACAATTTCAATCACTCAGGGAAAAATAGCTAGTGATTTTCCCATAGGTTACAAAGGAAAGGGAGATCATTATTTAGTGTGTAGCATATATTCATGTATTTATTCAAAATAAGGATGGAAATGAATATATAGTCCTATAAGATATGATAATTTGAGAAAGAATATTATAATAATATATAACATGTATACATATCATGTGTATGTTCAATAATATATATACATATTAAAATATATATATACACATATAAGGAGATATGTATATATATAAACTTTCATAGATATAGATATATGAATTGATATAATTCAAAAGAACAAACTATTTTGTAAAGAAAATAACATAAGTACAGATTCTCTTTAAAATATATTTGAATCTCTTAGAGGAGGGAAATGTTTTTCTTGAGAAACTTACAGACTGATAATTTCATTTAATTAATAATTGCAAAAACATTCTATGTTCTTTTGTAACATCTTTTTTTTTTTTTTTTCCTTTTCTGGTCTCTGCTAGGAAGTGCAAAAGACCGTAAATAACATAATAACTTGTTAAACATACAAACAAAACAACTAAAGAGGTCCATCTCCATTTGGTTCTGTCAGTATTTTCAGTAAGGGTTGGAAGGTTAGTCGGTGGGTTACTTGTACTGGGGGACAAAAAGCAGGCAGTGTGGCCTAAGGGACAGCAAGTTTTTGCCATGTGGCAGTATCATATATTTGGCCTCCTTCGTTGGCTCAGAGCTGCAGGGACAAACTCTCCCCTGCTTTGTGCATGTGCAGCCCAGCTGAAGCTCACCCAAAAAGAGACTTTACCCGTAGGGAGGGGCAGCTAAGGGGGCCTAGGGCCCACTCTGAGCAGTCATTCTATTCCCTCGAAGGTCTCAGTGCTACCACAGAAGCAGGATTGTTTAAGCCATTGCTGAAGCACAAAAATATTCCTTTCCCGTCGGCCATGTCACCACCCTTAGACTGAGAGCTAGGCTCGCATTGTGGTCATTAGAACAAGAGGACGTGGGAAGGAAGCGGGATTTCTTCCATCACATCCTGAAGACTATGTTTCTATCTCCCTCTCAGATAGGAAAGGGCATTGCTGCTAATTTTTTTTTTTTAATTGAGGAATAAAGCCATTTTTTGAAATTAGACTCATTAAATGTACATGTGGCTTACAGCGCAGGAAATGTCATGGTTCTTAACCAAATAAGAGCTAAGGAACTATCCAGTTATTTTTTTATTAGTAGTATCTGCACATCAGAATGTGTGTATTAATGTTATTTGATGAGATTATTGTCAAGCAAAGGATATGCTGGAGAGATAGGATTGCTTTAATGCTAGGGACAGGCAGATGCGTATCAAATGTACATAAACATCCAAAAACAGATAAGAAAATATTGGCCTTGCTTCAAATGAGATGGAGGCAAAGATAGGCAAGAATTATTTATCAGAAATGGAGTGGAAAAAGATCAGGGCCAGGTATGTAGAAGCTTCAGGGTCTGCAGTTGCAAGCAAATGAACAGTAACATTTTAGATACAAGTTATTGAAGTGCTGCTATACTTTGTTAAGTAAACAACTAATGAAAATATATGAGAGGTGAAAAGGTAAATATGTTGTCCATCATTACCTACAAATAAAGAGTAATTGAGCATATTTTGAGGTTTATTCCCTTCATAACTGTGAAACAAGATTAATTTTAAAACAAACTCTCATTTCTGTACTAGTGGCCTTAAATCCAGATGGTAGTATTCTTTTTCAGCCCAGAGCATGAGAATAGCTTTTCTGCAAAGAATTCAGAATATCTAAGGAACAAGTGGTTCTTAATTTGGCCTGACCCTTCTGTACTGGGTAAAAGATATCATATTTATAAAATGTGATCACAATGTCTTCTGATGACATATTCAATGACCCTTATGTTTCTTAGACTATAGTATATTAGATTTTATATGTATCTGTCTATCATATATATATATATATATATGTCTATCATATATATATATATATATGATAGACAAAAAGTCATTTAAAATATTGAAAACCAGGATGCCTGGGTGGCTCAGTCAGTTAAGCAGTCGGCTCTTGGTTTCACTTTCAGGTCATGATCTCAGAGCTGTGGGATTGAGCTCTGTGTCTGGCTCCATGCTCAGCAGGGAGTCTCTTTCAGGACTATCTCTCTCTCTTTTCCTCCCTCTGCCCCAGTCCCTGCTCACACACACTCTATCTCTAAAATGGATAAATAAATCTCTAAAAATAAGTAAACAAAAATATTGAAAGCAGTTTCAGCTTTTAAAAGGTGGAGCTTTTAGTTCAGTTTGGGGGCAGAATTATTTTGTTCCGAGAAAAGCACATGAGTGGGTCATTCAGTTACAGAACTATAAAGAAAGCATGGGCACATTGTTTTTGAGAAAAACTGAACTGAAGGCAGTTGCTCAACTGGAGAAGCTAACTGGTCTATGTGATAATGAAAATTGGGTATAGGTTTAAAAGACTACTGCAGGCTTTGTAACTTTAAGGAAAATGTGTCTGTGCTCTGTATGGATTTAGGTTTTCCTAAGCTTGTGTGGTATTTCTTGATTTTGTTGCATTCTTGCTCAAAACGTGAGGGTTTGAAGTTTACCAGAAACTGAAAGAAGGGTTTGGGGGGAGAAAGATCGGGAATCAGATTCATCCAGCTTGGCACTGGCTGGGCTCTGGATACGCTCCATGTGGAGTTCAAGATTGATGAACTTAGATATTGATTCTAAGTTTAAAAATATTTCTGGGGCTGGCTATGTAACGTTACCACTCTGCATCAAATAAGTGCATTGTCGCACTTCCAAACATTTTTAAAAAGGTCTACCTCAGGATAGGAAATAAGGACTTCAGAGACAGACCTCAAACTGGAGTTATAATGCATTTTTCTTCTTTCTGGAGCCTCATAGGGTTAGGACTTGATGAATGGAAGAGTGAACCAATTTCCACTGGCCTTGCAATTAGGTGATGGACTAGAAAATAGTACTTACTTAACTAGGGTTCCCTGTTTGTACTTCCTTCCATTAGTATTAGGCATGTAAAGAAGTCCACCTTGTTAAAGAGAGTGAATTCCAGACTTGGAACTGAATAAGGGGAGAAAAGGAGGTCATCCCTTAAACCCAGACAGGTGGCATAACTCAACATCTCCCAAGAGAGTTATACCTGGAAGATTTAGCAAAAGCATCAGGGAGAGAGTGAAGAAGTACAGGAGATATGTCACATCATTAATTTATTCCTGGTGTTCACTTGGCTGTCCCAGGATTGCCTATTCTGTTTTAACCCCAGTTGCAGTATCCTGCAATTCAAGTCTGGAACTAACTATCTAGATTTAATGTCAACTCCACCAGTTAAGGGCTCAGTCCCCCACGAGACTTACCCCACTGAAAATGTTGGCACAAGTTTAGGGTGTCCCCATGCCAGCCATACTTCTGATCAACTGGTTGTAAGTTCAGGGGTTCCTGACACCCTAAAGTTCGATAATTCACTGGAATAACTCGTGGAACTCAGAAAGGTGATACAGTTATGATAATATTTTTATTATAAAGGATGCAATTGAATAATAGCCAAATGAAGAGACACATAGGATGAGATCTGGGAGTGTCCTGATCTTAAAATGCCATGCTTTCTCCCTGATAATTTAGGCATACTATCCTCCTGGCACATCAATGTGTTCACCAGTCAGGAAACTCCACTGAATGTCAACATCAAAATTTTTAGTGGTGTTTGATTACATAGGGTAAGTGATCGAATCAGTGGTCAAATAATTGAATTCAATGTCTGGCCCCTCTCTTCTCTGTTTAGGCTGGCTCAAAATCCCAACCCTGTCATTAGTGATTGGTCTTTCTGGTGAGCAAAGCCCAATCTAAGGCTAGCTCTGAGTCCACTATAACCTTTCTTGCTAGCATAAACTCAGATGTGAACCTGAATAACAAAGCTCAAGAGTCACAGACATTTCTATTACTCATGAAATTTCAAGAGTTCTAGAAGTTCTATGGCAGGAAATCATAACAAAAAAAAAAAAATCCTTTATTATATAGCACACCTTTCTTAGATGTGGATAGAGATGATTGATGGGACTGTCTCCCAGTATTCAAAGAGAGTGGAAGCCAAAGCCATGGAATATGGATAGATTCCTGATCATGTTGGTCATCACTTTGAAGGGATACTTAGGTAAACTGGATAATACTTAGGAAATGGATGTTGTTTGTTTTTCAAGGCACTTCCTTCTTGGTTTGAACATTGGCATTATAAGAGGAGGTTCCTTAAATCAAACATAGTCTCTGAATATAGGTATGAAGCCAAGCGTGTTAGTCTTGCAAATCTGGTAAGCAATCTGAGGACTTTATTGTTATTTATACTTCTAGTCATCTTCCTGAGCATATTCTGATTTCCAGTGAGAGATCACTTATAGTCCTCAAGTTTGTATTGCTTATGCATTGCAAGCTAGTAAAGTTCTGTGCTGTGAAAAGCTAGGTACCTGTGTAGAAAAGTCACAGACTAGGAGAGCTGCAGATAATATTTTTTGAAATGAGGATGTAAAGTTCAAAGAATTGCAGGAGCTCTGCTATTAAATTTATTTGAAAAACTACAATTTGAAAAAATCTCAAGTAAGACATCCATCTTTTTTACATGTATTAACCCCTAAACCATGCTTCATAAACATCAACAAATTTCTTGTACTGCAAAACCTTCCTGGCATTGACCAGATAAGCATTGACTACATGAGACAATGACTGTGCTCATTAGAACTACAGGGAATGCAGACCGGCGTTCAAGGAAAACCACATGCAGTGTCCCATGTTAGGCAACCATTGGATGCATTGTTTGCTTAGTCTTTTTTTGGCTGATGAATGATGTACCACTTTGAAGAAACAAGGCACACAGTACAGATGCCATCACTGTGCACAGGAAATTGGCAAAGAGCAGTTAAGTGATTTTCTAAGTTTACTCAGAAAGCCAGTAGCAGAATTGGGTCAAAAGTCTCAGGTTTTATTATTATTTCTGATGCAAGAGAACCTAGAAGAAGAAGTTTGAAGGGTTAAGGACAAGGTCTTAAACTGATCATTTATATTGTTTTGTTTACTTTTATGTCATTCTACCCTTTCTCAATGGTCTTTGTAGGTCACCAATAGGTTGATTAATGCCTAGGTGTTTTTATGCTTTTTAGAACTGGTTCATAATCTCCATCTTTTTATTTAAATTTAGTTAAAAAAAAAAAACCCACAAAATCCTTCTGCATAGTCCAGGATTGAGGGAGGAGAAGATATTTAGAGTCACCTACCTCATGTCCATTGATTTTGTGGTGGAATTGATTTGATAATCTAGCTGTGGTTCTGTTTAACCTCTGGTCACTGGGTTTACCTATAGGGATTTTTTTTTCTTTTTTCTTAACTTCCCTGAATAGTTCCAAATAATTATTTCTTTGTAGGAGACATTCAAAAGAATTTTTGAAAACAAAGGAAAATTTTCTTTATCTGGTACCTTTGCTTATTTTTCTCATTTCCTTATAAAAAATAGAATTAAATTTCATTTTATAAAGGGTTTTGTTAGTTTGAATATTTTTTCATCTAAAACACATTAAGTTCTTTAGATACTTAAGAGTGCATAATTACAAATGTATATCATTAAAGCAAAGCTATATTAATTAATACAAAGCTGCCCCAGGGTCTAGTAGCTTGTGGAGACCCCAGCAAAACTACATAGAGACTCCTTTCTCCTTTGTCTAAACATGTTGATTTCTTTCTTCAATTTTAATTTTGTAACTTAACGCAAAGTACATTTTGGCAATATGCACAATTAGGTTATACAATGTAAGTCAGGTTACTAAATAATAAATAACAATAGTAAAAAATAATCACAATAGCTGTGGTTTTATCATTAAGGCATATTTTTTCTAGTAGTATATATTATACAATATATAGTTAGTTTAAACCCAACTAATAGTCATTTTCATTAAGTGTTGTTTTCTTAGGTAAATCCACTACTTCAAATTCAAGACAAAATATTTGCATGAAGATATAAAAGCTGAATTTAATTTTTTCTTAGATTCTCTGTAGTCTAAAGAGGGGGAAGACAAGTATACATTTGTGAGTTGTGTCACAATACATATTTCTACAAAGGGGTTCAGTTCAATCATTTCAAGTGTCTTTGCCTGTCATATTAGAGTTGATTTTATAGTAAGAGCTACTATATACAACCATAAACTAACACCAGAGTCTCCCATTAGAGTCCTAATATACCAAGAGAGTAACTGACACGTTAAATGATTTTTATGCCATTAACTAACCTGAGCTAACCAAAAATTTCCTAGTGGAAGTTTTAAGGGGCCTTCTTGAATGATTGGATAAGCATAGTTTGTAGTGAGCATACTGACATAAGATAAATGGGGGCTTTTAGAGGTTTCTGAGCCTCACCACTGGGGACATTTTGGGCTGGATAATTCTTTCTCGTGGCAGACTGTTCTGCACATCATAACACTGTAGGTTGTTTAGCAGCCTCCCGAATCTCTGCTTACTAGAGACCAACCAGTAGCATCCCCCAGACTCACCATAAAAACCGAACGTGCCTCCAGCATTGCCAGATGTTTTCTGGGGTACAAAATCATCCTGATTGAGAACCACTGGTTTAGAAGATGTTTGGAAATAGGTTTCATTCCACATTAAATATTTTACTGCTCCTGTACTTAGGTTTACTTTATTAATTAACTCAGCAAACATACCTCTTTCTAGTACATGTGAAGCTCACTTAGCCCAAACTCTGAGTGATATATCTCAAATTCCAAATTGATATAGTCTAAGTTAATTAATTTTATTGTGTAAACCTAATAAACATTGCATTAACCAGAGGTTCAGATAAGTTTATAATGTTTTTAGGCCACTATCACCAGCTCTTATTAGTGACTCTTAGTCTAAACAAAGCCTTGCAAACTGTGTTATAATTTGTGCAACAAAGAAACATGAGGCAAAATGTTAATTCCATTGAGGTTCAGCATGTTACCCACTGGCCGGTCATGTCTATTATCAGATATAGTAATTGGCTAGCTAGTGTAGTTGTAATTTTTCCAACAAAAACTAAAGAAGTTCTTGTTGAGGGAATATCTTTAATAAGAGTGTTCTGGGAGTTCAATGAAATATGTGTCATTTCTTCTGGAATCAGCCAAGTGGTTGGAAGAAATCGTGAGAATGTGAATGAAACGGGGAAAGGCTTGGGAAGAGCATGGGGACCAGTCATGTGAGCCACAGAACTTGTTGCTTTTCTCAGCTCCCCTTCGTTTCTGATGTCCAAAACAAGAGCCTGAGCTCATCTCTCTATTTCCCAGCTGTAATGATTTCATCCTGTTCTCTGAGAATCTTCACTGGCCCGCTGTCTTTCAAGTAACTCTCTGCTTTTGTCTTTACTCTAAATGCCAACATAGGCTATTTGCCAAAAGATCCTCAGACGCCTGTACTGTTCTTTATAACCTCTTTACTGAGTCCCCTTTCTAAGTTCCTCCTATTAACCTTAACATTTTTAACATTCACATTTCAAAAGCAAGGAACTACTAGCTTATTTACCAGATGGTCTGTTGGACTTTATAATAGTAACTAAAAAGACTGGAAAGCACTCGTTTCTCAGCTTGTCTTTCAGAAGTCATGGTGCAATAGGACTGGGATAGACCCCAGGGATCATCTGCTACAACTTCCCACCAGATGGGAGCTTGAAGCAGGAGGCTCCAAGTCAAACAGACCTGAAATCAATTTCTACCTCCATTTTACATTGCGGGAGTGACATTGAACAGGTTCTTAAGTTTGCTGGGTCTCAAAATAACTATTTTAAATGAGAATAGAGATCCCAAGTTATATGAGCGTATGAGACAATGTATTAAATTTTCTGACATATAGAACATAATTAATCAATATTTATTTCCTTCTTATTATTCCCATTGGAGTAAATCCTACAACAACAAGTACCACGATTGGTATTCCTCATACCAATTTTATTTTAATTAGGTATTTTTGATTAAGTAATATATGCACTGGTTAAAAATTCAAATACTGTAAAACATATTCAGTGAAAAATAAAGTTTTCTGTGAACAACCGTCATTGTCATGTTTTTGTGTGTGTAACCAGTTTAGAGATAGCCTATGTACATGCAAATGTACTCATACACATGTATTCTTGTTTGACACAAGTTGTAACATCCTGTGTATATTCTTCTGCATCTGGAATTTGACATGAAATCTTTAAATACTTCAGGATACTTGTATTATTGCTTACTTTTCGAAGCAACAAATTCTCTCAGTTTCTCTAACATGCATCTACCTATGTATGCATGTATATCTATGTTTCCTTCTCTGTCATCTCTCCATCATTCATATTTCTCATTGCCTTGTTTACTGTCTTTAGGCATTTTTTTTTTTTTGTCAGTGACTTTCTTAATCTTGGTACCCCAAACTGAGCACTATATTAAAAAATACAGATTACTATAGCTCTCTTATTTATTTATTTATGATTTATGTATTTGAGAGAAAGAGCATGAGCTGGGGGGAGGGGAAGAGGAGGAGGAGAAGCAGACTCCCCACTTAGTGGGGAAACCACACAGGGCTCAATCTTATGACCCTGAGATCTTGACTTGAGCTGAAACAGCACAGACAGTGTAAAAATAACCTAAATGCTAGGTGGTAGTTTCAACTTTTTTTTTTTTCTCAAGATTTTATTTATTTATTTGACAGACAGAGATCACAAGTAGGCGGAGACGCAGGCAGAGAGAGAGGGAAAAGCAGAATCCCCGCTGAGCAGAGAGCCCGATGTGGGTCTCAATCCCAGGACCCTGAGACCAGACCCAGGAAGAAGGCAGAGGCCTAACCCACTGAGCCACCCAGGTGCCCCCAACCTTTTCTATTTTTAAATTAATTCTTATTTAACTCACGTGGTAAAAACAGAAAGCTTCCTAAAATAAAGTGGAGAATTTCCCATTTCTCATTTTTAATCTCTAGCAAAGGTTTATAAACTATAGCATAAGATCTGTTAAAGGAAATACCTGAGGGTTTTGTGAAATATGACAACTGTATGTGTGGAGATCATTTCTTCCAAAATGGGTTCTCAAGCTTTCAACTCAAAGGGGGAGCCATGAAAAAAATGAAGCTAAAATGTCACCACTCTCAGAGGGCTGGGTGGCTCAGTCATTAAGCATCTGTCTTGGGCTCAGGTCATGATCCTCAGGTCCTGGGTTCAAGCCCTGCATCAGGTTCCCTGCTTGGCTGGAAGCCTGCTTCTCCTTCTCATTCCCTCTCACTGCTCTCTATCAAGAATGTTCTCTAGAGAAGAGAGCTAAACAGAGAATTGGTTCAAAGTTCTATCAATATTTCTGGAAGAGATTAGAAAATAGATTTCTAAAAGAAAGAAAGAAAGAGGAAGGAAGGAAGGAAGAATTTCTTAAGAATGCAAACAGATTTCTTCAAAATGCTGTGGAGAATACCTGTTTTCTCTTTAGATGGGAACTGTGATATTTTATGTGTCAGTTTCACTAAGCTATAGTATTATAGCCTTCTCCTTGTTTCTTTGGAAAATCCTGACTGATAATTAATATATGGGCTAACATTAGAAATGTAAATAGAAAGAGAAGGGGTCAACATATTTGGTGAGAAATTTTTTTCTAAATTCTAGCAGTGCTAGGATCTTAAAAAAAAAAAAAAATATATATATATATATATATATATATATATATATATATAATAGAGGGAATTGCTTAATGCAGAATTGAGAAGAATCTCCTGAACAGGTACCCAAAAATAGTTTGGAGTGCCTTGTTTGATTAAAAATAAACAAAAAAAAAACCCCACTAGCTATTGAGAAGATATCCAAGGACCCCGTTGAGAAAAAGATGGAAACTAGAGAGCACCATGTAGTAGGGGTAACAGTGAAAGACAGCTTTAGACTTCAAGCATCTGGAGGATTCCTACATTGGCTCTCATAGCTATGCAAGATTCAGGACTTTGCTCACCATTGTTCTTTGAGCATCATGGGACATTGCAATGCTCCTTTCAGTGCAATGAACACTATATGTCTAATAGAATTTAATATATTACTATCTCATTTTTTGCATAATTCTAAAATATATCAGAGAGTTTGACAAATTTGGAAGGGCATTTTCCTTTTTTATTTGTGCAACAGAAAGTTGCTAATCAAGTAAAATTTGCATAATATAAGGAGAAGTGTACAAAGGTGTGTTCCCAATTATGAAACAAAAGAACTCACCATATCATATGCACAGTTACTAAATGTTCTTGGTAACTGACTTATAAAAGATGCTCCAGACGGGTGAGTGGCCACAAAGCACATCATAGAAAATGTCATGGACATCTCTCCAATGAAGACATACAAATGACTAGCAGACACATGAAAAGATGTTCATCATCATTAGCCATCAGGGAAATTCAAATCAAAACCACATTAAGATACCACCATACACCAGTTAGAATGGCAAAGATTAACAAGGCAGGAAACAACAAATGTTGGAGAGGATGTGGAGAAAAGGGAACCCTCATATACTGTTGGTGGGAATGCAAGCTGGTGCAGCTACTTTGGAAAACAGTGTGGAGATTCCTCAAAAAACTAAAAATAGAGCTACCCTATGACCCTGCAATTGTACTACTGGGTATTTACCCCAAAGATACAGATATAGTGAAAAGAAGGACCATATGTACCCCAATGTTCATAGCAATAATGGCTATAATCACCAGACTGTGGAAAGAGCCAAGATGCATTTCAACAGACAAATGGATAAAGATATGGTCCATATACGTAATGGAAGATTACTCAGCCTTCAGAAAGGATGATTACCCAAATTTTGTATTAACATGGATGGGACTGGAGGAGATTATGCTCAGTGAAATAAGTCAAGCAGAAAAAGTCAAGTATCATATGATTTTACTTACTTGTGGAACATAAGGAATAAGATGGAAGACATTAGGAAAAGGAAAGGAAAAGTGAATTGGGGGAAATGGGAAGGAGAGATGAACCATGAGAGACTGTGGACTCTGAGAAACAAACAGGGTTTGAGAGGGAGGTGGGTGGGGGGATGGGTGAGCCTGGTGGTGGGCATTAAGGACAGCATGTATTGCATGGAGCACTGAGTGTAGTACAAAAACAATGTATCCTGAAACACTGAAAAAATAAAATTAAAATTACAAATATACATAAGCACTAAAAAAAGAAAAGAAAAAAAATTTTAATATATCTGCATTTCAGTTATAATTTCTTTTCTCCAAATCCCCTTCATTTTGTAACTCATTTCTTAATCAACAGCATCCTGGCAGTCCCATTAGGAAGTCCAGTTGGGAAGATGCAAAAAAACCTAGCCAAGACCATTTCTTAATTTTAAACATAAGCCAAAGTGAAACTCAATGTGTTATGTGAATCAGTTTTGCTAAATGTGTTAAATGTTTGTCATATGATTTGATTTTATCCTTTAATTTTTATAAAGTTCAATTTTGCTTCTTAAGTCAAAAAGAGGAAGGGCTATAAAGAGGTCACAACAGGAGAATTTTTTTTTTTTTAAGCTGTCATTGGTGAGTTTTTATTTATTCACCATGAAAGGGCTTTAATGACTGCACTGCTTTGTTGATGGCATGGCCATGTTTGTATTGGTCTTTCTTCCGAATACCTAGGCAAGGCTCTTTCATGTTGCTCACACATCGCTTAATTTTGGATCAGTGCCAAATTCCCCACCTTCATGAATGATTAACTCATGTAGCTTGTTGCTAATAATGTGTGCACTTGATGGCAGATGATATTTGTTTTGGACAGGGTGAAAGCAGACCTTGGACGTTTGATCAGGGTATAGTAGTACGGAGCATGTGTGGGCACATGTACTGGGGAGAAGACTGTGGTCCATCTCCTCAGGTTGCCCCTCATCTCCCTTTTGCACTGTCATAGGAAGGGAGTCTTCAATTCACTTTATCATGCACAGGTTGCCTTCAACTCAGCCTTGTCATTGTGATTCGTCACACTAATAAATACTCTTGCCTTTTATGTGCTGAATCTCATTGAAGTCTCCACACACCAGGATGGTGCCCCAGGGTATATGCCTACAACAAAGATTGCAAACATAGTTTGAAAGGAAACACGGTAAAAGAGAAAAATAACGTTCCCGTTGCTACTAGAAGCCAGTTCCTACAAAACCTGGCAGGTTTTCCAACTTCAACCATAGCTGAGTTACAAGGGCAGCTTTCAGCTCAGTCAGCTTTAAGTATGATTATGTGTAGCCCCACTATGATGTCATCTTTCTTCTTCTTCTTCTTCTTTTTCTTCTTCTTTTTAAATAGCATTGCGCTCTACCTTACCTTCTTCAACTAAGAGGTAGGAAGAAGATAGCTTCTCTGTCTTCCCTTAGCTGATTTGTGAAATCCATGAGAAGCAGATGGAGCAGATTACCCCACTGCCAGAAGAAGCAATGATTCTGCCTTCGGCCATGTTGTGGGACTACATTACCCATCTGGCACTTTCCCACAGCTCAGCTGTCCATAACTCCATTCTAATCATTTCGGACCATACTCAAGCTGCAGGGTTCTTGGGTGTGTGCCCTGCAACTGCATGGATCTCACCTTGGGAACATGTCAGAAATTCACATACCCAATAGCCCCACTCTGGAGACCCACGGTCAGTAAGTCTGATGTGGGCTGTGGGAGTCTGCAGTTGACTAGCTTTGCAGATGATACTGATGCACTGCCAGGGGTGGCATTCCCAGTTTACATGATGGCATTTCTTAAGTGTGTGAAACTCTGGTTACAGGTACTGTAATCCTAAATGACAGCCTCATTTGGACAGCAGGAGCAGGAGGAAGGGAGAGTTTTGTCTATCGAGTACTGAAAAATGTGCTAAGGAATGTGCTATGTGCTTTATTTTTGTAACCACTTCTCACAAAATGCTTAAAAGAAGATTTATCACTCCATTTTAATGATGAAAATTTTTTCCTGCCATCATTTTCTCTACTTAAATTAGAGGTGAGATGACTTTGTAAGGGCTTTCCCCTAATCTATGTTGTTGTGCCTACTTTGCTGTAAAATTTAAATAGTAGATTGGCATGGCATCCACAGTCAGCATTGTGTGTGTGTGTGTGTGTATGTGTGTTATTTTCTAGAGAAGATGGTTCATTCCATGTGTATTATTTGTCCTATCAATAACATTACAAATTATACAAATTTAGTTGCTTAAAACCACACAGATTTATTTTCTCACAGTTCTGTAGGTTAGAAGTCGAGATAGGCTTGACTGATCCCTCTGCTTTGGATCTCACAAGGTGGAAGGCGAGGCATCAGCTGGCCTGAGCTTTTGCCTGGAGGCCCTTGAGATGGTGGTATGGAGATGTGCTTATTAGCAGAGCTTCGTTTGCCATGGGTAGAAGCTGGGGTCCTTGTCTCCTGGCTGGCTGTCAGACAGGAGCTTCTTTCACTCCCGAAGACCACTTCCATTCCTTGTCAGGTTGTCTTCTCCTTTTCAAGCCATCAAGGCACATTCGTGTTTTGAACCTCTGACTTTCTAGTCTGCTGCATGTCTTCTGTCTCTAACTAAAGAAACTTCTCTGTATTTTAGGCTTCACGTGATTAGATTGGGCCCACAAAGGGTAATCAACCTATCTCAAGGTCAACAGATTGGTAACCTCATTTACATATGCAAAATTCTTCTTGCCCCATAATATAAGTTAACCAGTGTTGTGATCCAGAGAGGAAAGATCACAAATATGAAACTTCTACATACAATAACATAGAATAAAAACTTTTTATATCAAGACTCCCTTCCACTGATAACTTCAGGAAATCCCATCAGTACTGAAAATTTGTAAAGAGTAAGTACATGGCTTTTTGCTGATATGTGGCTCATATTAGGTGTTTTAATAAATGTACTTTTTTCCCTAATTGAACAAATAGTATATATTAAGAAGGGAGAGTAGATCCAAGAATAACTAAAGGTCTTACATATCTAGTTGTCTCATCACTCTGCTTATGAAATACTCTTGTGGTCTTGAAATGTATTTTTGAAGAGAGTAAAGCAGATAGAGACCTGTTTTCCTAAGACTTTTTTTTCTCCTGGATTTTTTTAACCTTTCCCCCTTCCCTTTCTTTAAAGAAAGAAAGTGTTAACACTTTCAATACAGTAGACTTGCTACATTTCAGTTAGGGCTGGGGTGAGGTGGCTGGATGTACAATCTTATTTTCTTCCACTAGAGGAGTGAAGGTGTTCTGGAAGGAATGCAAGGAGGAGCTCAGAGACTGGATGGTGAACAGATCTGACCCTGCAATTGGGTCTGGGGGCTCATGAGGCTAAAGAAGATTCAGACTGAGAAAGAGGTGGTAGCAAATTGCCACTGAGAGCCTGGGGAGGGGTGAGGGGAGGGGAGAATGGAAGAATGTGTTACCTGGTCTTGGTGCTATAACAGGTATCCAGGGGAAGAGGTGAGACAGGGCAGCTGCTTGCAAAGTTTTCTTCTGGCTACCCAGTTCTATCTAGGTTCAGCCTCACTTATGCTGACACACAGCTCATCATTTGAGGTTACAAACCTTGGGGAAAACTTCAAAAGCATCCAAAACATCCAAAAAGCACATTTCAAATGATCTTTTCAAATTAATTAGTATCAGAAAATTGATAAAGGGATGATGGGCAGCAGGAACACATTTCTTAATCTTCCTTTTGTTTTTGCTCCCCTGACCCCGAATGCATACACTCTGCAGGGATAAACTTGATTGTCTGCACTTGGTTCCTCAACCCATCCAGAAGTGTTTGAACTCAGTCTGATAAAAATCTATGTGTCTGCCTTCTAGCTGACACAGTTCTCTTCTGCCTATGGGTAGGCATAGGAAAATTTCATGTTCAAATAAATCACAGTCATATTCATATTGGAGTGGCTAGTACAATCACATCCTAAATTAACTATTTAGAACCATATCTCCACATATTATCAAATGTTCAATGGTCTGGGGAGAGTGGTTTGGATTTTATATCCAACTTAGTATTCATTTGTCAGAATAAATTGGGCTTAAAACTCAAGGGTGATACTTTAAGCAACTACTTAGGCAATGGTCTCTCATTTTACTGTTTTAGATAGTAAACTCTTAAGTCCAAAGTCCATGAGGAGTTCCATGGCCTTGTTCAGCAACCAACAAAGATGAGGGCAAAGGTAAATGCTTATAAAAGTATATAATTACTATGAATATTGGGATACCTGAGCAGAATGTTACACAAAAATTTCTCTCATCCACGATCTTTGCAAACATGCAAGCAGATAATTTTTTTGTCATCTAGTCATATGACCATATATAGAACCATGTATCTTCCCTTATTTTTTTTTTTAATAGATGAAAAAGTAAAATCTTTTTAAACTGAGGTAGTCATGCCAAGGAAATGTTTTTCATATATTGTTTTTCTTTGAACATTTCATTTTTTTCTCCCAACCAGTAATACAAATCGACTCCATTTTCATTTCTTTAGTAGGGAGAGGCTTATTAGAAAAAAAGAAATGGATAATGGCAAAACTAAGGAAAGCAATTAGCTTTGCATAAAACACAATGTACCATAGTAGTGTATGCAAACTCTAAATAAGGCCTTTTAGTTTAGAGCAACCAAAACACTTACGCCAACCTAAAAATAACTTTCTTCTCATTACTTTGAGCCCACAGTCAGCAACACCTAGAAGGACAAGAAAAAACAACCCATAAATGGTTTCATAGATATCCTGCAGTGAGGTTGAATTGTATGTTTTTAATTATACACATTAATGTCTCCTAGAAAAAAGTGCCCAATAACAATGCTTTCTCAAAGGTAATAATACTCCAAAATGACCTCCAAAATAATCATTTAACTGTGTATTATATGGGAGGTCTTTGAAGCAGTGGAACATTTTCTAATTATCTGGCAAATACTTTTAGAGTATGTACAAACTTTGCTCCTGAATATTGGTCTTTAGCGGGGTGTAGCTATAGCTTCCCCACATACAGTGCATGGTTCAGTGAATGGGTGATATTCCTGTGTAACGTATGATATTTAAATAAACACATGGATTAAGGATGATTCTCACACACTGGAGAATGACCATGGCTGACTCCTGATTCAAGTGCTACCTGTAGAGTCTGTGTAACACTACCAACATCATTCAAACCCTGCCCACCTCTGAATTCCAGAACATATACAATCAAGATTTCATTTCTTTGGAATAATTTATTTTCCTTTCTCTAAATCTAGTACCAGTTTAGAACAATCTTTTAAATTTAGTTACTCATCATTCTTTTAATGAATTAATTTTATACATTATTTGCAGACTGGAAGTTAATTAATGCACTCGATGCTGTGGGTCATACCGTAGAGGGAAGTGGATAAGTGGGGACATTAAGAGCATGAGTAATTGGCAGGCTTGGATGGGTAATTCTGGTTAATCCTACTGGTGAATTCTGGCATACTGAAAGCTGTATAGGCACTTAATACCTGAAGGACAGGAAAGGTGTAGCCAGATAAGAAAACAAGAAATCAAGAAAGGAGAAGAAAAACACTTCAAGTGCTTTAAAATTTCACATCATGGCTCCTCTTAGATCATAAAGAATCATGACGCCACTTCCTGATGAGAAAATTTAATGATGCTTCATTATGATACATAGTACAATTACTTTGACTTGGTGGTAATAAGAGATCTAATTTAAAAAAAATAATTTTTATTATTTTTTCAAGGATAGTGCTACTCATTCTATATATTTACCCACAAAGGAGCAAAACCAGGCTTTTGTGAATGTATATATAGGATACTCTTGATTGAGGACTTTATTTTATTTATCAGGTCTAAAAATGTCTCCATCCAAATGTAGGAAATCTATAAATTTCATTATTTCTCTATAACTAGACTAAATTTTTTAAAGGTCCCCAATATCGGTGATGGAAATGAAAACTTTATATTTACTCATTCAATGAATGCTATTTTCTTTTAATTTAGAAGAGTGCTGTCATGGGAAACTTGGTCTGTTCAGACTCCTATTCCTTATCCTCATTCTCATTTTTAAAATGAGGAACATACATAGGTGCCAGAAAAAACCTGACCAAATATGACAGTGGCCTTCTTGTGAGTGATGAGGCACGGCTGTGAAAGTAGACTTTGAAATGGAAAAAAATATTGAGTATCTGTCCCATCTAGCACATTCTCTGAGTTACATGATTCTTTTTTTTTTTTTAAGATTTTATTTATTTATTTGACAGACAGACATAACAAGTAGGCAAAGAGGCAGACAGAGAGAGAGAGGAGGAAGCGGCTTCCTGCTGAGCAGAGAGCCCCGTGCGGGGCTGGATCCCAGGACCCCAGAACCCTGAGATCATGACCTGAGCCAAAGGCAGAGGCTTTAACCCACCAAGCCACCCAGGTGCCCCCTGAGTTACATGATTCTATAACTCTCCTCTGCCCATCTACCCAACCACTGCTTTTGCTTTGTTTGAAAGCTATGAAAGTTGTAGAAAAGTTAAAGCAATGTGAATGATTCTTCTCCATAGACCTGTAAATGAATTTGGTGTGGTGGAAGGCAATTGATTATTGTCTTGATATGGAAGAGTTTAACATTTATTATAAATTTATTTTAGCCTATCTGATTACACCAGTAAGTGTGTACTCTTTTAAAACTTTGCAACATGTTCCTCATTCCCTCATTAATTAAAGAAAACATTTGACACATGTGCATTGTACGTTTGTATAAAGACTATGATTTTAAGGCTAAGAAGTCATTCTCTCATGGATCCCACCAACCTCTGCTTTAGATAGTTCTGCTCTTCCCTGGCCTCTTGTTGCTTTCACTGTTTAAATATTCACTGATGCAGTAACTAGAGTTCTGTTCTCTTAGCATAGTTGAAAATCTGGGAATCCCACATTGTTGCTTTCACCCCCACTCTCACTGGTAATGAGTCTTCCAGCTAATCCCTGGCATTACCCTGCTAATTTACCCCTTGCCATGAAGCTCTCATGGAATATTGGTGAATCTCAGTATTACCTCCCATTTCCCTATTAGAGGTACCCAAGAATTGCTCAGTGTCTATATCTAAGAAGAAAGGAGCATCAGGATATAATATCTCATAACTCATTTTACTCTCGTTCTTCCTCTTTGCACCTGTATACATGTAAGGATGCCCTCCTCATGTTAGAGTTCTGAGTGGATTCAGTGACAGGATACCCTTTCTACCTTTTCCTAGAACTGTCTGTTTTCCTTTTTCCATTTGTTTATTTGCGGAGGTGGGGGGCAATTTCTGAAGGACTCTAGAGCATCAGCTGATTCTTTACTATTCCAAACCTTTCTCCCATAGGGCACAGTACCCCCACCCTACACTGAGCTCTAACTGTGCTATCACTCCCTTCCCAGTAGGCAAATTCCTTTCTGAATTTCTTAATACCTACATTTAGGACCCCATGCTTTTAATAGGTAAAAGGTATTTTTGGAATTTAGACGCTTTCCCCTCTCCTGACAAATACTGGCTTTTACAATCATCATTTAAATATAAATTCAAAAGCAGCCAGTTTTGAAACTCAAGGTTGGAAAAACAATGCCTTTAATCCAAGGCTGTACCGATTTTCTCCAACCCTGGATAAAATAAGTTCTGTGCAATAAACCTGGCTATTTTTTTCTTTTTATTATTGAATTATAGCTGACATATAATGTTTTAGGTATACAACATAGTGATTCAGCAATTCTATACAGTACTTAATATTCATCATGACAAGTGTAGTCACCATCTATCACCACACATTAATACAACATTATTTACTATATTCCCTATAGAAGTTTGTATCTCTTAATCTCCTTTATCTCTTTTACCAATCTCTCCCACCCACCTCCCATCTGGCAACCATCAATTTGTTCTCTGTATTTAAGATTCTTTTTTGTTTGTTTGTTTGTTTATTCATTTGTGTTTTCTTTGCTTGTTGTTAGATTCCACATATGAGTGAAAACATATGGTGTCTGTCTTTCTCCATTTATTTCAATTAGAGCATAATAAACTCTAGGTTCATCCATGTTGTCGCAAATGACAAGATCTCATTATTTTTTATGGCTGAGTAATATTCTATCTCTCTCTCTCTCTCTCACACACACACACACACCCTTTTCTTTATGCATTTATCTATCAAGGAACACTTGGGTTGCTTTCATATCTTTTTTTCTAAAGTATTTATTTATTTATTTATTTATTTATTTATTTATTTGACAGAGGGAGAGAGAAAGATAGCAAGAGCAAGAACACAAGCATGGGGAGTGGGAGAGGGAAAGCAGGCTCCCAGCGAAGCAGGACCCTGGGATCATTACCCCTGCTGAAGACAGACGCATAACAACTGAACTACATAGGCACCCGATATCTTGACTTTTGTAAATAATATTGCAATAAATGTAAGTGTGCATATATCTTTTCAAATTAGTGTTTTCTTTTCCTTTAAGTAAATTCTCAGGTCTGGACTTATTGGATCATATGGTATTAGTATCTCTATTTTTAATTTTTTGAGGAACCTCCATACTGTTTTCGATAGTGACTGCTCCAATTTCATTTCCTCCAGTAGTCCCTAGGGTTTCCTTTTCTTCCACATCCTCACAATACTTTTTATTTCTTTTCTTTTTGATATTAGCTATGCTGACTGCTATGAGGTAATCTCATTATGGTTTTGATTGGAATTTTCTGATGATTCGTGCTGTTGAACAACTTTTGATATATCTGTTGGCCATCTGTATGTCTTTGGAAAAAAGTTGGTTCAGGTCCTCAGCCCATCATTTAATCAGAGTGTTTTTTTTTTTTTTTTATGTTTTGTTTTCATTCGTTTGTTTTTGCTGTTGGGTTATAAAAATTATTTACATATTCTGGATATTAACCCCTTATCAGATATATCATCTGCTAGTATCTTCTTCCATTCAGTAGGTTCCCTTTTTTTTTTGTTTTTGTTTCGGTGGTTTCCTTTGCTACACAAAAGCTTTTTATTTTGGGGTATTCTCAATCATTTATTTTTGCTTTTGTTAACCTTGCCTTAGGAGACGGAGCCATAAATGTGTTGCTGAGATTGATGTCCAACAGATTTCTGCCTATGTTTTCCTTTAGGAGTGTTATGGTTTCAAATCTCATATTTAGGTTTAATCCATTTTGAGTTTATTTTTGTGTATGGTATAATAAAGTGGTCCAGTTTCATTCTTTTGCATGTAGCTGTCCAGTTTTCCCAACATCATTTGTTGAAGAGACATTTTTAACCAGCTAATTTTTATTTTTTTTTTTTTATTTATTTTTTTTTTTAATATATTTTTTTAAAGATTTTATTTATTTAACAGACAGAGATCACAGGTAGGCAGAGAGGCAGGCAGAGAGAGAGGAGGAAGCAGGCTCCCTGCGGAGCAGAGAGCCCGATGTGGGGCTCGATCCCAGGACCCTGGGATCACGACCTGAGCCGAAGGCAGAAGCTTTAACCCACTGAGCCACCCAGGCGCCCCAACCAGCTAATTTTTAATAAACAGTGTTTCAAAGAGTATCTTAAACACATTGTGTTTCTTTTAAGCTCAGTAACAGGTCTTTGGTGAAGGTATTACTTATTTCCATTTTTACACTTTAGAAAATAGACATACAGATGTTATGTAGCTAGCCTAACTAATAAGCTCACACAGTTACTAAGTGACAGTGCTGAAATTTGAATGCAGAGCTACTTAACTCCTCTTTTGCACAAGGCTGCGTTAATAGAAAAGGTAATAAAATGATACTACCCGCTCATAATTTTCTACAAAAATACTTCTATTGTAGTAATTAGAAATAGGACCACCCCACCAATGTCCTTATCCCCAGAACCTGTGGCTGTGTTGTATGCTACATGGCAAGGAGGACTGAAGTTTTAGATGGAATTGGCGCTGCTAATCAATTAACTCTAAAATAAAGACATTTTTCTGGATTATCCCAATAGGCTCAGTGCAATCACACAAGCCTTTTAATGTGTAGGAGGAAGGCAGAAGAGTCAGAACTAGAGAGATAATATCATGAGAAAGACTTGACCAGCCATTGCTGGATTTATAGATGGAAAGTGTCTATGAGCCAGAGAATGTGGGTGGCCTCTACAAGGGGAAAAGTAAGGAATCAGATTCTTTCCAGGGCCTCCAAAAAAAAAAAAAAAAAAAAAAAAGCAAAAAAGAAAGAAAGCTCTGCTGATTCCCGGATTTGAGCCCAGTGAGTTTAACTTTTAAACTCCAGAACTGTAAGGTAATAAATTTGTGTTTTCCTAAGTCACCAGTTTGTGGCAATTTGTTACAGCAGTGATAGGAAGCTAATATATGTCTAACACAATTAACTCTTTAGTGTTTTATAAATTTACATTTTCTAGACAGTTGTATGACTTTCTTTTTTATGGCAGAGACATCTTACCAAATGCTTCTTATCAAAATCTCTGTCTGCCTCCCCTCCCCTTGGACACAGAGTCAAATGTATTTCTTAGTCTCCTTTGTGGGTATATTTGATCAAGTAACTGAGTATTAGCCAAAGGAATATGTTTAGAAGTCACGCATGTCCTTTCCTGTCCGACACTTTCCAAAAGCAAGTCTCCTTCTTCTTCTCCCTCCTTCCACAGACTGGTGCCACATACTAAGAATGTATGTAGAAAGGGAAAGGAAATAAAATAGCTTAAGATTATTTTGAAAAAACAAGATAAAAGTAGCAGAAATCAGTTAGGCCAATTTGAAGATTTAATACATAGTTATAGCAAGCATGACTGTGTGGTATTGTTAAAGGGATAGATGCACATATTAATGGAAGACAGTAGAGATCCCAGAAATAGACTCACATAAATATCCCCAACTGATTTTTTTTTACAAAGTTGCAAGCTATTACCATTGAGACAAACTGAATTAAAGATACATGGAGTCTTTTTGTATTATTTCTACAACTGCATGTGACTCTAGGATTTAAAACTTTAATAAAACAAAATTATGATCAATGGACTAGCAATATCAACATCACCTGGCAGTGTACTTGTAATGTAGAATCTCAGACCATATCCCAACTCTACTGAATCAGAAATTGCATATTTACAAAATCCTTTGGCAATCGATGTATACATAAATTTTTGAGAAGCACTGCTCTAGACAATATCAAATATTTGGCATTTAAGTTAGCCTGATATTTTGTTGGTTTCATGCTTTTAGTCACTTTTCATTTTATAAGTTAACTTTTCTTATGCATGACAGATATACATTTCACAGAACAAAATAAACCAGACCCTTAAATTTAAGTATATTATATCTTGAGTTTTTTTAAGTTCTTTGACTTCTTGATATATTTATTTTTCCCTAACTTCACCACAAGAAATTCTAGACATCCTTTTAATATAATAATACTATTAAAGTTGCTAAGAAATGCTTTTTAATCTTTTTTATTTTTTTAAATTACAAACCTATCAGAACTTAGCTTGGTATTTTTGTGCAAAATTCATGGATCTAAACAACTGGGTGAAGCTGTTTTTCATTCTAGTATATTCTCAAAAATAATTATAGCAATATAGTTTTACTTTAATAATTTTATAATAAATAATAATAATAAAACACGTGCTTTTTCCTTGTCCTTAGACACTAACACTCTTTGAGAGACTTACACACACTTAAGTATTAATAATATTTTGTAGTTACCCACCACAGTTCTCAAGTTCATCACTTGTTCTCTAGAGTCATAACTCATGTGCCTCATTTGGCCCATGCTTCCATTCAGTGCAAAAGGTAAAACCAGGTTCTTCTGTGTGCCCACTTTGATCTTCCAAACAAGGCTTTCTTTCTTCAGAATTTTCTATTCTCTCAGCCTGAAAAGTGAAATCCAGGTTTTCCCAGACCAAGAGTGCCTAGAGCGTTATAAGATAAAAATAACAACAGTTAAATATGCTTCCAAATACATATCCTCACCTGACCTATGGGAGCTTTAGTCTATGTAAAATTTCTTCCAAAAAGTTCTGGGGGGTCCAGGAGGATGAAATGCTATATTTTTTATGCTCAAATCTATAACCCTCAAACTTGATATTTTGCTTAATAGAAAGTAATTACTTAATAAATACATGTTATCTGGCTGGCTTCCTGACCATCAAGGTAGGGCATGTTTTTGTCAATGTATATAATTACATGAATTTAAGTAATTGCCCCAATTGGTTCAGAAACAATTTACTTATAAATCTTGAAAAGATGACTCAGGCCAATTATAATGTCTCTTAAGGCTATAAAATATGACAGAATAATTATGACATTCATTAGCAAAAAAGATACTAAAGTATCATGATATAGAGAGGGTAAGAAAGAATCCAGTAAAACATTTGATAACCATGGTTTCAGTTATAAATATGATAAAAAGTTACTCTTTGTTGATATTTATTGAGCACTTATTAAATACTCTGTCTTTTTGGATCCTCACAAAATCTTATGAAGTTGCCAAAATTATTATTCCATCTATAGAGACAAAGAAGTAAAAGTTCACAGAGAAGAAGTGATTAGCCCAAGGTCAAAAGCATGGAGAGAACTAGGATTCAAACCCTAATATGTTTGACAAGAAGACTGAGCTCTTGACCAACTCTAACATTCTATATCAGAGGACTATTTGGTGGCAGGTTAGAAATAACAATGTCTTCAGAATGTAGGCAATTATTCATATTGGGAGGTTTTTCAGTAAAGAGACTTGAAGTGAGGTCTTTCCAGTTTCCAAGGATACAGAATTCCTCCAACTCAGATCTTTCTTCAAATTCCTACCAATTCTTTTGATTTTGAGTATTTGTGATACCTCATTCTTTTTCTCACAACACATAATTCAACTTTTTGTGGATTTTAGTGTATCTCTGACCCTTTACATCACCTTTCCAAAATAGGTCCCAAATTTTCTTATCTTACTAGAGAAGCATTCTTCATAGTTACTGCATACATCTACTGTTCATTTCTTCTCCTGCCGTAGGTCTTTCAGTGATATCAAAACCACTGTAAACACCTTCCCTACCTCTAGCTGCCTACTATGTTCTCGATTTTATCCCAAACTATCAATGCTGCAACAAAAACTCCCAGACTCATCACAGTGAAATACCATTTCCATTTCTGCTGCATTCCAATTTTCAGCTGATCCACTGCTCAGAAGCTATGACATTTTCATGCTCAATAGAAACCTTGAATATGGAAAAGCACCCCACACTCTTCTACTCATCCCCACCCCCTTTGATCCCACTAGGACAGAGGTTACAAAGTATTATTGCCTTGGGCTTCCAAAATCTTTCAAAGATTCTAATGAAAGAGTTCTTTCAGCTTTTTGTCAATCTTTGCAAACTTCCACCCTTTCCCTGAGAACTAGGCAGGAGGCCAACAGAGCCAGAGGACAATCTGAGTGACCAATACCCAAATCCATACAGGATCCAAAATTTCCCCTCTCCTCTAAACTGACCCATTGTTTTTTGAACACACTTGGGTATCCTTTGAGAGCTATTTTTTCCTTTATAGTATATATGGCAGTTGAAACATCAAGGAAGGGCACTTAGCATTGAGGTCTAAACTGCACTTAAGTTGATGGGAAGAATAGTTGGAGTGAGAGGTTAAGAGAATCTCTCTGTCATGACAGTTTAAGTGAAAGTTGAGTCTCAAAGATGAAGCAATGTTGGACTAGAACCACGGGTTCTCAAACATAATTTTAGTAGTGGAACACTTTTTCTATTAACAAATTATGATTTAAAAAATCAGTATATAAAACCTTGACAATCAGAATTTGCAAATATCTTTTCCAGTCCATTAACTTCTTGCTCACTACCAACTACCATATTCCAATAGGAACTACTCCCATATAAATTTTTATTATAAAAACTAGAAAAATCTCTCAATGGGATATTATTATGCATCAAGAGTCATATATTACCATATCTAATTTTTATTGAGCCCCCCTTATATATAAGAAAAGTAAACATAGAGAACAAAAAGGAAACTGAAAACATGACCTTGGTCTTATTTTAACCATTATTTTCAATCTTCAGATTTAACTACTTATAGAACATAACACTTTTCAATAATTATTTAGTAAATAATTATTTAGTATAAAACTCACTTCACTTTAAAGGTTATACTTCTATTTATACTGTATACAAGTAAACATTTCATCTTTAATATAGCTAGGAATATAAGGGCACATCAAAATAGTGTTTTTATTTCACATTTCTAGTCTCCGATTTCTTAAGTTTTTTATATTTCACTAAATATATAGATTTTAGTGCAACATGTGAACTAAAAATGTGAACTAAAATACTAGAATTTAGGCACTTGGAATTGGTCCATAGGTGAATTCCAGGAGAGTTTATGTAAAATACTAGGAAGTTTCATGCTGTTTAGTCACAAAATGATCAACTCAGCTCATATTTTCTCCTGGTCTCAAATTCTTTCAGTTTAAGTAACAGAAGTCCAACTCTTACCAGAGCAGCTTCAGGCAAATAAAGGTTTATTGTAGTAATATTGGGGCAGCTCACTAAATCAAAGGAAATGCTGGGAGAACCAGAGGATGTGCCAAGAACCTCAGAAACAAGGACCAAAGACTCATTACTGCTAAAACTAATAAAAAATATATATTTATTTATTTAGAGAGCAAGCAAAGGGAGATAGAGAGAGTATCCTCAACCAGATTCCATGCTGAGCTTGGAGCCTGATGTGGGGCTTGATCCCAGGACCTTGAGATCATGACCTAAGCTGAAACCAAGAGTTGGAAACTTAATCGGCTTATCCTCCTAGGCATCTTTAAAACTACTTTTTCTCTCAATGCTTTTCTTTCTCTCTCTTTTTTTTAAAGTAGGCTACATGCCCAGTGTGAATGGGACTTGAACTCACAACCCTGAGATTAAGACCTGAGCTGAGATCAAAAGGTGGCTGCTTAACTGATTGAAACATCCAGTTGCCCCAACATTTTTCTCTTTCTTAATCTATGTTTCCTCTTTCTTCATTTTTGTTACTTTATTTCTTCATCCATTTTTACCACTCATGTAGAAAAATGTACTCATGGGGCGCCTGAGTGGCACAGTCATTAAGCGTCTGCCTTTGGCTCAGGTCATGATCCCAGGTGCTGGGATCCAGCACCACGTCGGGCTCCCTGCTCTGCTGGGGAGCTTGCTTCTCCCTCTCCCACTCTCTCTGCTGTGTCCCCTCTCTCCTTGTGTCTCTCTCTGTCAAATAAATAAATAGAATCTTATAAAAAAAAAAAAGGAGAGAAAAGTGTACTCACATTTCTTTGTATATCCTTATACTTTGGTGATAAAAGATGGAAGAGCTATTTTTCCCATCAATTTCATTAATACTAAGCATTCTAAAAAGGGAATTGACATATCTGACTTGAGTAGTGCAACTGCCTTTAACAGTTGCAAGAAAGTGGGGTAATATGATCACGTCCACTCAACCTGAGGTCATGGTGTATCATTTCCAGGAGTAAAGTACGAATTTGACATTTATAAATATCATTCCTTATAATAAAGAATTTAAAAGTAACTTTATTCTGTTTTTCTTATCTTTTCCTCTACATTACTTCACAGTTTTATATTCTTCTCAGTTTTATTCCAAATGCAACAAGACAGTTGTATCTGCCTAACATTTAATTCCTAAAAATACATTTTGGGGCACCATTTTAACTGCAGTTACCAATTTGTTCCAGGAATCATATATCATTTTCTCAGTGTTTTTTATTTAAGTACAGCATATAAAGTCTTAATATGAAAGCTTTCAACAAATATTTTCATGCTGGAGACTTACATCATGGAAAAACCTTGGTGGGCATTGTTTCTAAATTATTATTTAACATTTTTGATCTTGTGTTTTCTGTTGAATCTTTGTCTATATGTCTCATTGTAATGGCAAATTATTCTTTTACTAGTTCACAGTATTTTTTTCCTCTTAAAAATTCTGCATCTATCCTGTATTTCCTCTTCATGGATGTTTTCTAGAAGGAAAAGTCAGAAAAATACCTTAAACCATTAGCAGATGTACTTTTTCATGTTTTTTTTCTGTTGTTTTATTATTTAATAGGTATCAAGATAGTGAAAGGTTTAATATATAACTTTCTAATTTTTTAGAGTGCATATGGTTATATGCTATATATTAACTGAGTGTGGGATTAGCTGAGAATGCATTTTATAGTATTAAAGTAGTACATCTTTGGAACTGACTTATCACTTTGAATATTTTGTGATTCCTTGGTATCATCTTTCAATAAAAAGTGTTATTTTCTTAAAATTTTCTTTTTTTTAAAAAATATTTTTATTTATTTATTTGACAGAGAGAGAGATCACAAATAGGCAGAGAGACAGGCAGAGAAGGAGGGGAAGCAGACTCCCTGCTGAGCAGAGAGCCCAATGTAGGGCTCGATCCCAGGACCCCAAGATCATGATCCTGAGCTGAAGGCAGAGGATTAACCCACTGAGCCACCCAGGTACCCCTAAAATTTTCTTAAATTACAAAAAAGAGAACAAGGCAACAGCTGAAAATGTACATCGGGGAATAGGAAAGGAATTTGCATGTATTATCCACACACAATTAGGAAATACAATTAAAATGGGTTTTGAGGACTACACTCTAACAATCATTCTGTTTTCTGAACTTTACCTCTTGAGAAATGTATTCTTTCTTTAAAAAAAATAGTCCTAAAAAGAATCCTGTTCTCTTTGCCAAGATTCTAAAATAGATACTATTAAATGAATGTAGGAGTTGTGGAATTATATCAAAAGTAGATGTAATTTCTGGTAGATTTATACATCAGAGACAGAATGATATCCTGGGAAATAATCTGAACTTTTGTTATCAGTATAAAGGAAGATAATAAAAATATTGTGCAGGCAACCAATAATGTCCATCACTGGGAGATAATAATAATGCTTACTTCATGACTTACTGTATGATTTCAATGAGTTAGTATATATAAAACATTTAAATTCATGTCTAGGACTTATTAAGTTCTTATATTTCTCATCCTCAAACAGTAATTATTCTGGCTAAGCTGGAGTACCCAGGGACTGGAATCACCCTTCTATCAGAAACATACAACAAAATTAAACAAAATAAACAAAATAAATTTAACAATATTTTCAAGATTCTGACTATCAGATGATGAAGAACAGGGATCCCTGAGAGATGGAAACCACACAAGGAGCCCTAAGTTTGTCCAGTTTACTGCCTTCATAATTTCCTGGCCACAGCAGAGGGAGGAGAAACTGAAGAAGGGCCCAGAGGAACTGGTCAGCTGTGAGAATTCAGGGAAACCAAGGCAACTAGAGTTCATAGGACAAAGTACCTGAAAAATAAAGTGGAATAAAAGGAGATTCCTGGGCATTGGCAAAGGGTTCTCCCTCAGGATGGGCAGAGTATTGAGCACTACATGCATGTGAGAAAACCACCCAATGCTGAAGAATCTAAAAGGATTGGAGGGAACAGTGCTTTGCATGCACACAGGGCCAGGAACAGTGCTTGTTTCCACAACATGAGCTGAAAAAAGTCTTACTTCACAGAGCATTAGATAGAATACTCAAAAAGGTCTTGCCTCAGTATTGTGGAATAATTATCACCATCTGAACATTCCTCTGGATCTGAATAACAAATCGCAAAAGTAATAATTGAACGAATTAGATTTTTTTTCCAAGTAGCTCAATTGCATTCCAGAACAAAGTACAAAATTCATAAGAAAGAAAAATATCCAACATTCAACAAGGTAAAATTCATAGTTTTGGCATTCACTCAAAGACCAACAGTCAGTAAAGAGGCAAGAAAATATGACCCATAATAAGGAAAATAATTAGTCAATTGAAACAGACAATAATGAACATAGATAGCAAATCATTAATAAAACAATATTATAGAACAAGAAATTATTATGATTCTTTCATATGCTTAAAGAGTCGGGGCACCTGGGTGGCTCAGTGGTTAAAGCCTCTGCCTTTGGCTCAGGCCATGATCCCAGAGTCCTGTGATTGAGCACCCACATTGGGCTCTCAGCGGGGAGCCTGCCTCCTCCTCTCTCTTTCTCTCTCTCTGCCTTCCTCTCTGCCTACTTGTGATCTGTCTGTCAAATAAATTTAAAAAAATCTTAAAAAAAAAAAGTTATGTTGAGATATAGAAAATATGAAAAAAAGTTCAGAATGAAAGCTCAGGAGTAAAAGCTATGATGTCTGGGATAAAAAATACACTGGGTGGGATTAACTATAGATTAGATATTGCTGAAAAAAATAATAGTGAATTTGAAGATCTAGCAATAAAAACTATCCACAGTAAAACAAAAGGAAAGAAAAGGACTTAAATGAATGGAGAGGTAATTAGCAAACACTGGTAATTAGTGAACACTGGATTATAGAGGTAATTGTTGTCCCAGAAGGAAGAGGAAGAGAGAAGAGAAAGAAAATATATTTAAAGAGATAATGGCCCCAGATTTTCCAAACTCAATGAAAACTATAAATTCACAAATCCAAGAAGCTCAAAGAACTCCAAACACAAGAAACATGGGAGAAAAACAAACAAACAAAAAAACACACTACTATATTGAGGCATATCATAATACAACTCTTCAAAATCTGTATGAAGAGAAACTCTTAAAATTATTAAGAAAAAAAGACTTGTTATATACAGAGGAGCAAAGATAAAAATGGTGTTGGATTTTTTGTGTGAGTAAAGTAAGTGAGATCACGGAACCACATCTTTACAGTACTGAAAACCAAAGACTGCCAGTTTAGAATTTCATAGTTGGCATATATATATTTTCCAAAATTGAAGGCAAAATAAAGACATTTTCAGACATATAAAACCTAAGGAAATTCATCACCACCAGACCTGCCCTACAAGACATGTTATAGTAAGTCTTTTAGACAGAGGAAAATAATAGTGGATGAAAATCAAGATTTACACAAAAGAATAAAGAGAATAGAAAATGGCATTTACATGTGAAAATATACATATTTTTTCTTATTGTTGAAATATCTTTAAAGGATATTTGACTATTTGAACAAAAATAATAATTCATTGAGGAAAGGATAGCATAAAAAGTGAAACACATGTCCTCTGGGTAGTCTAAAGAATGTTTCCAGCATTGACTATTTAACCAATAATATTGTTGGTCATAAGATTACAAGATAATGACCCTGAATGCAGGACTTGTGTTCAAGTTCTAAAATCAAAGAATGAAAATGGGTGCAGGTCTGGCACTTTGAAATCTTATCCATATTGCTACATGGATTGCTCTAGGACCTTGATAGTCATTTCACTTCTGAGTCTCAGTATGTAAATCTCTAGAATGGGGCCATTAATGCTACTAAATTTTACTGATAAAATGTGCAATATTAATGAAAAAATCTATTATATGATTTGTGTCTACTCCAGCCTGATAAAATGGGATAAGAGGACTATTATACTTTAAATGATCGCTCTCTAAATACAATTGCAAAGATGTATTCCTTATGTCTTGAATCACAAATACGTGGAGAAAGAGATCAAATAGAGAAAAAAGAGGGAAGAATTTTACTTTTGAACTTTTGCACGTGGGAGATTATAGGCATAATTGGAAACTGTACAAAGGCCTTGCAATTATAGATTGATCTACCTGTATATTTTCAGAACTAAGTAATGTCTACCACTCCAAGGGGGGATTAAAAAAAATAATAGTAGTTTTTTAGCTATATACAAATGATAAAAGCAAAGACATCAAAGTGGATAGCCTTTCAACTCATGCTCAATTAGAATAAAAGTTTGGTTGCTCTTTTAAACATTTATGACTAACTAACTGTGACAGACTCTCAGCTTTGCAAACGGGATGATTTTCAGTTGACTTTTGATCTGACTGACAGTTCCTTATACACTTCAGTGTTAGTTTATAACACACAAGCCCACATCTGAATCCACATGTGACTAATTAGGGACTGTTTATGGATCATCCACATAAATTTAACACACAAGAGTGAAGGCATTTTAAACCAGAGGTCATAATTTTAATGAAATAGAGTTAATTAACAAAGGTGCTTGACCTATTTTATATTGTTAAGTTTTCAAAAAATAAAATCTAAAGTAAAGTGTTTTGCCTGTATATCTGGTGAGACCTGTTAGATCATTTTAAAAGTTAATACTATGATTATGGAATGAAAAATTATTTAGGTGCCTCTTTAAAAAAAAATGGTTGCAATGTAATCAACCTATAATATAGACACGATTTTGGATCTTGGTTTCTAAGAACTTTGTGCTTCATCTCAAAAGGCATAATATTCAGTGCTTTAAAGTTTGGATTGCACTCTGACTCTCAGGCCTAAATTCCAGCTCTGTCACGTACTAGCTGATGAATTTATATAAATTAGTTAACCTCATTGTGCCTTAATTTTCATATCTGAAGCATGGGGATAATAATAGCACCTACCTCAGAGGCTTGTTGTGAGAATTAAATTTGTTAACACACGTAAATCACTTGGAAGGTTGGCAACACTTGAGAAGTGCTCAGTAATTACTACTATTATTTCAGAAAACCCGTAACTTAGTTATAAGCTGCTTATACTCTGCCACAGTGATAGCTAAAGAGGTAATTCTATAAGGAGACCAAAAAAGTTCTTGGAACTCAGATTAAATAGCAATTTATAATAATTACAATAATTATATTCACACTATAATACTTTAAATATTTAACAAATTTAGAAACAGTATTGCCCCAAATCAGTCCTTCATCTATTTTACATAGTGAGTGCTGTTCTCGAGATTTGTCTGGAGAAAGAGACTACCTCTGAACGCAACATGGGAACTTGAATGTCATCCAAGGGAGATGGTCATGATGGCCCACCATGCTGGGTAAGGTGAGAAGATCCAGATTTTTAATAAATTCTCCATAGATCTTCAGAGATCATGGAGATCTTGACATTTCCTCTAGATACAAGTTCTGAATTTTTGCTTTTGCTGAACTAATTCATTTCATGTCCTGATGTTTAGTCTTTATTCCATATTGTGTCACACAATAACTTTACACATTCTAGCCTATCTCTGTAGCCCATGTCAGATTTCAACCACTGAAAGGTGGACTATACTACCTCCAAAGAAGCTGCCATTGTTCCGCCCCATGCACCCACTTTTCTGTGGGTGATTTTCTGCTTTATGCGGCAAAATTGTCTTCAATGATTTGGGGAATCACTAACCCAGACACAAGTGTAGTCCACGAATGGAATAGCTGGGGATGACCCTTAATCAATGGGAAACAGGAAGCAGTGATCAGAGGATTCCAGAATCCCAGACTCCTGTGTTTCAGAGATAACCTGCACATCTCTCCCAGACCATGAAGTATAAAGGCCTATAATAAAGATCTTTTTTTTTTTTTTTTAGGTTTTATTTATTTGACAGACAGAGATCACAAGTAGACAGAGAGGCAGGCAGAAAGAGAGAGAGGGAAGCAGGCTCCCCGCTGAGCAGAGAGCCCAATGTGGGGTTCGATCCCAGGACCCTGAGATCATGACCTGAGCCGAAGGCAGAGGCTCAAACCACTGAGCCACCAAGGTGCCCCAAGGATCTTGATGATGTGCCATTACTTTGTGTTTTCCTCCTTCCTTTTCTAATTTTCCCTATTCACTTCTCCTTTGTATTACATATTAAGTAAGTAAACTACTTGGATACAAGTATTTGTCCATGTAGGATTTGTTTTTGGGGGAAAGCCAAACTGAGTCATTTTCCCAAATTTTCCCTGGCATAAGTTGCTGAATTAGAAGACTTTTTTTTCTTTTTTCCTGTTTTTGTTTTTTAAAGACTTACATATTTAAGAGGGAGAAAGAGGGGGGGAGAGAGAGAGAGAGAGAACATGTGGCAGAAGGAGAGGAAGAAAGAGGCTTTTATTTTTTAATATTTATTTATCTATTTATTGGGGAGGGTGGGAGGAGCATAGGGAGAAGGAGAGAATCTCAAGCAAACTCCCCACTAAAGCCTGACACTGCGCTTGGGATTCATGACCTGAAACAAAACTGAGAATTGTATACTTAACTGACTGAGCCACCCAGGCTCCCCCAGATATTCCCATTCTTGAAAGTACTCAGATCCTTCTAGGACTAGAAACTTTCCACAGGCAATATTTCTGCACAGGCTCTAGTCTGCCAGCGAGTTTCATCACTTGTCGTCTTCTTTCAAAAATTTTCTTCTTTACTCTCCTCCTTCATCCTCTAACTCACCCTAACTGCACGAGCTGAGCATTTCATCTATTATCTGTCTTTTTTTTTTTTAAGATTTTATTTATTTAGTTGACAGAGAGACACAGTGAGAGAGGGACACAAGCAGGGACAGTGGGAGAGGGAGAAGCAGGCTCCCTGCTGAGCTGGGAGCTCCATGTGGGGCCCAGAACCCTGGGATCATGACCTGAGCAGAAGGCAGAGGCCTAATGACTGAGCCATTCAGGTGCCCCCCATTTTATCTATTCTTTACCTGGTTCATAATAGTGATTGTTTATGAAGTGTTTCCTTTTTTTTTTTTTTTTTTCTAAATGAAGTGTTACCTAATCAAAATTTGTTATCTCACTAGAGAAAAATCTCTGGAACAAGAAGTTGAAATAGCAATGTTTTCCTCTATTTATACAAGCATTCCTCATTTATTGTACAAACTCTCATAGGATACCTAATGAAAAGAGACTAATCTTTATTTATTTATTTATTTATTTATTTATTTATTTTTAAGATTTTATTTATTTTCTTGACAGACAGAGATCACAAGTAGGCAGAGAGGCAGAGGGAGAGAGGAGGAAGCAGGCTCCCCACTGAGCAGAGAGCCGGACACGGGGCTCGATCCCAGGACCCTGGGATCATGACCCAAGCCGAAGGCAGAGGCCTTAACCCACTGAGCCACCCAGGTGCCCCACTAATTTTTACTTTTAAAGGAGAATGTCAAGAGATACTAAGCAAATACATTCTGGCATAGTGAAATAAATATTCTTTGATTCTTTCCTCAACATTTTCATGGACCCCATTGACTCAGAGGAGTATGGCTTGCCTCCCCCAATCCTCTATGCTATTTGGAAGTAAATTTGTTATATTTATATAGTGGTCCCTGAGTCTCTTGAAAGGCAGTGACGAAGACCCTAAGTCACTCCTTTCTGAGAACCAATGTTCATTAAGCTTCTCTATTCATTGATTATAACATTCCTACTTAAATTTTGCTGCCCTGGAAAGCATATGAAATCCTCAGAGAAGAAATAATCACATGAGAAGTTAATACCCAGATGGGTTCCCTGAGCTCAAAGGCAGAGTATGGCTGTTCATATTGGGTGAGGCAGAAGGCCCCGAGACCTTTGCTTAGTGTTTATGTTTATGTAAGAATGACTAAACTTTTGAGCATAAACTGATATTAATATTAAGTTAAAATTTAACTTAAGTAGCCCATATGGAAATGCCATTTGACCTGAGAAGGCATTTGAGCTACTAATAACACCACTGCCATTGAAAGAATGATCTTAGTTCTCTCTTTGAGAATGATCTACTCTCTTCTCTCCTTTTGAGTATTTGGAAGTATAGTTAAATAAGATAAGCAGTAGCTTAGTTTCTACTGAATATATAAACCTAAGCAATTAATTAAAAAACAAAATAGGATAATGACTTAGTATCCCAAACAAGTGGAGAAAAATCACACCAGTGACTCTGCAAAAAGTAACAGCCATATTTTAATAATATTTTCATTCTGTTGTCTCTAATGTTGAGTTGATATTAAAGGCATGCTCAATAAATACACAAGGTGAGCATATGCTAGCTTGTGCAAGGCTTATTCATAAAAGCAGTAAGAGGCAGATGAATCAACAAAGAAGAATGTAATTTTTGAGAAAAGTGAAAAGGAAATCAATACAGGGGAGCATCACAAGATCAAGCAAAACAAGCATTCAAAATTGAGAGAGTGATTGATATCACAAGCTGAAGATAAATATGAAAAAAGATTCACTCTAAGTCTTGATATCATATTTGTATATCAAAATAATATAACATAGGGCAAAAGTTAAGGGTACTGAAACCAGTGTGATTCCCAGAGTGACCCCCAAGACCTTTGATGTTTTATTGTCTCATTTGTTCTCATCTGTATTTGGTAGATTTGGTATAAGGAGATGATATAACTATCTGTGTGTATACACTGAGCCTCAGATATAGCAACTGCTGTCCACAAAATGATGAGGGAACAGAAGGTTGGCTGAGGACAAGGCAGAAGATGACACCCTGCAACGTTCCCCCACTCCCACCCTCACTCCTGGGTGGGACATATGTGACAATCTTTTTTTTTTTAATTTAAATTTTTTTTATTAACTTATAATGTGTTATTAACCCCAGGGGTACATGTCTGTGAATCGCCAGATTTACACCTCACAGCACTCTCCACAACACATAACTTCCCCTACTATCTTAATGTTAATACCTTGCTAGAGGGAAAAACCTTGACAATGACAAGGTCTCAAGATCTCTGGTATCTTGTAGGTCCTCTTTAGCATATGAAAGTTCTTTTGAAACCTCCCTTTTTTCTTATCTCTCCCAATCCCAAAGTAAATAACCTGCCACACCTCACAACTTTATGGCAGCAGCTCTTTCTGCCAATGGGTCCTATCCTTGTGCTTTAATAAACCACCACTTTGCACCAAAGATGTTTCAAGAATTCTTTCTGGGTCATCAGCTCTGCTCAGACTCCTCTGAACCTCACCTATGTTCTAAAATTCATCAAGGGCACCTGGGTGTCTCAGTGGGTTAAGCCTCTGCCTTTAGCTCAGGTCATGATCTCAGGGTCCTGGGATCCAGCCTCACATCAGCCTCTCTGCTCAGCAGGGAGCCTGCTCCCCCCCACCCCTGCCTGCCTCTGCCTACTTGTGATCTCTCTCTGTCAAATAAATAAATAAAATCTTAAAAAATAAAACTTCATCAAAATCTGTTAAAATATTTAATGAGCTTCAGTAAAAGAGTATTTTTAAAAGATTAATCTATATGGAAGTCATTGACAAGAGTTAGAATGCATCATAGAAACTTATGGAAGAATATGTAAAAGAATTAGGGATGCAAGTTCCCTTAATGAGTAAATAAAATCCTTCTTCCTTGTACTTTTGATTAATTAATGGCTAAATATAAAATTGCAAAACCAAGGTGGAAAAGTGGACAGGAAGAGTTGTTTTAGAGAGGAAAATAATAGTTTTCATTGATGAAGTAGATGAAAGGCACAATATTTTACTGGTGTTATTTCCTACTATCACACAGCTGTTGACATCAGACTTAATGATTTAGTTAAAAGGCTTGCTTTGGAATACAGTGTCATTGGAAATGACCGAAGATATTTTTATGACAGTATCAGAACCTTTCAAAGGATGAAAGGTTTACTTGGATTCAGAATGAGATAACATGTCTTTGAGAAGAATGAGAACAGTGAGTACCATGGACAGTGTCTCTTCTAGTTTAGACATTTCTGTCCCACCTTTGCCTTTTGACATAGCTATGTGCCACCCACACTAGTAGTTATTTAATATCTTTCTTTAAATCAACTCCTTTTCAAAATCTTGAATATTTATATTACCTAAATATTGCCTATATTCCTAAGCAATATCTAAGGTATTTTTAATGTGTTGATCATCTTTTATATAATGTATGTTGAAATAAATAGGCAACTATATCAATTTTTAAATAATAAAATCTGTTCATGCATTGTCTCAACTCAACTTTCAGTGATAAGCTCGCTATACTTTGGGAAACCGTGTAATAAGAGATATAATAGGAAAAGAGAAAGAATGCAAAATGATTAGAAGTTACAGTTCATCATTTGCGCCCAGCTCTGTAGAACTCTGGGTTATCTGGGTCAAAAATTCTTTGCAGCCTCGGAGGAAAACAAAATAAAACAACCCACAAAGCTTTTCTTATTTTTAGGAGTGAATCAGAACCAGGAATGTAGTACTTTTATCAAGTATGTACTATAAAATCCAAAAGCTGCTTACAATGTTACTCTCCTAGTTTGTAAGTTTTTAACAAACATTTAAACATACTTTAACATATACTTTTAAATCCCTCCATCAAAGTTTGGGATTTTCAGACATGAGCGCTTTATTCAAAGCTTTTGACTTTGCTATAATTTTTAGTAGAACCAAGTGAAGTAGAGGAACCCTTGCTTATTCAGACCACTCCTTTAATTTTATACTTCAAGATATTTTACATAGGTAATATTTTAACACCACATACTAGAAAGTATCTGTGGAACTTTCTGAGAATCTGCAGTGTAAAGTGTTCAAATGTCTGAGGAACTAATAACATTTTCTTGATAGAATAATGCTTTCATGTCACATAAAATGAAACTGTCAGCATTCCTTTGTAGGTTTCTCTCAAGCTTAAGAGCAGGTCCTTGACAGTTCTAGAATTGCCTTTAAATATCTTATTGAAATGTAGATTAACACTGTAACATCTTATAATGGCTGGAAAACCTTTCTCTTTAAACACTTGTAGATAAGCAAGTATTAGTAAGTATTAACATTAGCTGCTATATTTTAGCGTTTTTCCCTAAATGTTGTTCTTCCCATGACCTAATATTTAGACTCATTTTTAAAAAGGGCGTATTACCAAAGATTGGAATGTAGATTTTACTACTAAAAGGTAATATAGATAGATATGTCAATTTAGAACATCAATTTATACTACTCATTATTAAGATCAGGTTAAGGATTAAAGCATTTGCTTCATCAAATTTTTGGAGGATCAAAAGACTCTAAAATAGAGAAAAATAATATAATATCCCATAAAATTGTAACATAGTATATTAATTTAGCAATACTCAATAAATATTTATTTACTAATTTAAAATTGTAATTGAGTCTATGATGACGCAAATAAAAATAAAAGACCCCTCACATTTTGAAGTTGCAATGTTTTGTCTGGAGGCTGCTACCTTCTCTAACATTATTACCTGTGCCACACAGGTGTGTAAGGTAAGATGAAATGACTATCTTCCAATCCTCCTACCCCTGTGACCCATAGCACCTGGCATCAAGATTCTACTTCCTTTCATTTTGAAGACTTGAGGTTGATAATGATAGTAATCTTATTACTGCCATTAGCAGTCAGGATATATTGATCACATTTAACACCAAGGAAAGACTTGGCAAAATAGATTCCCTAAGTAAATGATTCTTAAGATTTTCCTTAAGTAACTGTGAGAGGTTTGATTTTAGTTTGTCCCCTCCAGCACTGGTCAATAAACTATATAATATATCATAACAATCAGTCAGGACTGCATAAATATATAGAGAAATAATATATAGTTATTGAATATTTATTCATATCTAGAACTGTGCTAGAAACCATGAGAGATACGAAGGACATAAAGACATTCCTTGTCTTTGCAGAAAATATAATCATATTGGGAAGATTGGATGGATATGCTTCATTTTAATTAGTAAACTGTAGAGTAAACCAAATTATCTAACTCTTAAATTAACAGTAGAATAAACAATGACAGAAACAGAAATATCAGTAATAACTGCATGTAGGAGGAGGTAGAAACTGAATGATTTGGAATCAAAATTTGCAGATTTTCTGCAAATCTGAGTGGTATTATCTTAAGTATAGAACTCACCTATTGGGGTCTCTAATAAAGAAATACCCCAGGTTTTATAAATTTACTAATAAAAACATGCCATTACAGTTTTATATGTATCTTGTACTATGCAACCTCTAAGTTTGCCAAGAATAATTACACAAATATTTGATTACAACCTAGATGGATGTTAATACAACAGACACAGGGGAGGGCAGTTTGCTAATGGAAATGCTAGAGATTAGGTGTTATAGCTAGTGCCCTTTTCAAAATTAAATGCAGAAGATAAGAAAGTTTCTCTAATAAATTGCTGTTTACACAATTATTTTCAATAAATTAGGGATTCTACTTACATTTTGTTTTTAAATGGAGGAATGAGATAAAATATATAGCCATTATTCATCTCTATGCTGAAACAGAAGTATTTTTACTTATATATGCAGGCATATATAGATATATTTTCCTTATTTATCACATAAGTTTATTGAAATAACTTTATTAAAATAGAGATCACAAAATGTATTCATGTCCCAAAATCCTGTAATGGCTAACTAATTTATTATTATTTATCTATCAAAATAATAGATTTTGAAATGTGAACATTTCTTGGCAAAGGTGGTGTTAGGGAATGTGTCACAGAAATGGAATTGCTTCAATACTACAACAGGCAGATGTATATCAAGCATATATAAACATCTGAACACAGATAAGAAAATATTGGCTAAATATCAAATGAGATAGAAACAATTTATTTTTAAAAAATTATCAGAAATGAAATGGAAAAAGTTCAGAGCCAGGTATATAGAACCTCCAGGGCCTGTGGTCCAAAGGAAAAGAAAAAAACAATTTAACATTAAAATATTCAATGAAACAAACTCAGCCCTATGGTAGTTCCTAAATACATAAAAATGTTACATTTTTAAATTGTAAAAAATAATTTTTTTCTTCTATAGTATCTGATAATGAGAAGGCATTAAAGCACTTCCTTGGGAAGTATTTCCTCTCCTTAAACCCAAACTTAGATGTGAACTGGTTCACCATCAAGTTGTTCATGTATGAGCTTTTAAAAGGGGGAAATACTTGGTTTATGTAATGAAGGTTAAACCTGATATCTGAAAGAGAAAAAAGAACAAGGGGAAAAAAAAAAAAGTAGACTTAGCCAAGCCCTAGCAAAGAAACACATTTCATGAACACATTGTGAGTTTCTATTTAACATATAATAACTGAATCAAATGGGTAAAGATTAATTTTACTAATTATTCTATTTATAATCTAGAGCTTTATATTCATTGTCCCAATAATTTTTTTTTTAATCTAGAATCACCTGGGAAGCTTTTAATTTAGAGAGAGAGAGAGAGAGAATGAGGAGGGGGAGCACAAGCAAGGGAGGGGACAGGAAGGGGCTGGGGAGAGGGAGAGAGAAGCAGACTCCCTGCTGATCAGGGAGCCTGATGTGAGGCTATATTCCAGGACAAGAAGATCGTGACAGGAGCCTAAAACAGGCACTTTACCTACTGATACACCCAGGTGCCTCTCATAGGATGCTTTTAAAAATACAAATCTGTTTTCTAAAATTTATTAATCCATCACAAGATCACAAGTAGGCAGAGAGAGAGAGAGAGAGAGAGAGGGAAGCAGGCTCCCTACTGAGCAGAGAGCCCGATGGGGGACTCGATCTCAGGACCCTGAGATCATGACCTGAGCCAAAGGCAGCGGCTTAACCCACTGAGCCACCCAGGTGCCTTAAACTTTTTTTTTTTTTAATAAAAGTATACAATTTTAAAACTAGGAGTTTGAGAGACTGACAGAAAAACTTGATATAGGTTTCATTCCAGGAACATAATTTTTACTGCTGTAATAGAATGGATTGAGTATAGGTGTCTGTGACAGAGAAAGTAGGTAAACCAGTTAGAGGATCATTACAATAGTTCAGGTAAGAAACAAAAAAAGGCTAGGAGAAAGATGGTTTACAGAATACTTTCAGTGTGTTCTGTCCGTGCCTCATGGCTCCCCCAAATACTAATTATTTTGCATGACATCAAGGGTTTTGTTTTGTCTTTTAAATTCGACTTGGGTTTAGCTAATAGGAAATACCAGCCTGTGACTAGAGGTCGGCAACAGAATGAAGTTAGGTTTTTATTCCCTGGCTCCTTCTGTGTGTTGACTTCTCTTCTATCAGAGGACGTGGTTAATCTTAGACATCTTTCACCATGGAGCTAGCCTTTCTAGTTTCTAGTAACTCTTCCCTTTGTCCTCTCAGCTTACATTGTCAACAGCTTCCTATTGCTTGCTCCTAGCTGTGAGGTCTTGAAGTATTTCTGGTTGGTTTCCACAAACCCTACTTACCCTATCTTTTAAATATGTTTTCATTTAACATATACTTCACATTACCCACTCTAAGTGGTTCACCCTTTTATGGCAGGACCCTGAATGATACAGGTAGCAATTGTGGAAAGATATATAGACTTATTTACATACATACATTTGATGCATACAGAGGATAGGATTTAATGATGATTTAGAAATGGAGGATGTGAAAATGGAGGTATCAAGGATGACTTCCAGATTTCTGGCTTGATCAGTAGGTGAATGAGAATATTGTTTGTAAGAGATGAAGATTCTCATCTCTTAGAGAGAATTCAGGTGGTATGGGAGCAGGTCAGGACTTCTGTCTGGACCATACTGAGTGGAAATGTCAAGCTGACAAATTAGTCAAAAGTCAGAAGAGAACCACAGAGTATCAGTACACATTTTGTTGATGTGAGGGCATCTATGTTATTTCAAGAGAGAACCGAAGTGAGCATACAACAAAGTCCAAATCATTATGAAATCTATGGTCTACTTGCGGAAGAAGTCATGAAAAAAATAAAGTACAATGTTAAATTAATTCTACATAACAAAAGTTCAAGCAGGTATAAGATAACATAATGAGAGGTGCATGGATGACTCAGTTGGTTAAGCATCTCCCTTCGATTCAGATCATGATCCCAAGGTCTCAGGATCGAGCCCCATATTCGGCTCCCTGATCAGTGGGAAGCCTGCTTCTCTCTCTCCCTATGCCCCTCTTCCTGCTTGGGCTCTCTCTCTCTCTCTTTTTCTCAAATAAATAAATAAATAAATAAAATCTTTAAAACTATATAATATAATGAGAAGACAATGCATTTTGGAGGTTGAAAGAAGTGATAGCTAATATTATTCCTAATAGAGACATGCTGAATAGGTGAAAAGATGGAGGAAGGCTATTCTAGGCAGAGAAACAATATTCATCTTAAATCTCTGTGGAAGAAAGGACTATAGTTCACTTGAAAAACTGAAAATTGACTAGTGTGGCTGAAGATTAGTGAGCAAAGGAAGAAGTAGCATGAGATCAGGTTGCTGAGGTTGACAGAAGACCAGATTATTAGGTCATGACTGTTGGGATGCTATTTGATACCTAGTCATAAAGCAACTTAACTTTAATACAAATCTTAAGATGACCACAACTGTCATATAAACTTCATTATTAGATCTTATACTATGCATATCAGATACAATTGGGATGCTCAATATTGTTCTTTTTTTTTTTTTTTTTTTTTTTTTTTTTTACAATTGGGCCAATTGACTCATCTACTTTGTAGTAAAGCACTACTTGTTAAGGGCATTGATGGAGAAGAGAGAGGATATCTGATAATTCACATGGCATGTCTTTATACCTTAAATTGAACTTTATAAATTGGAAATTATTTTTGTTTTCCCTTCAGGTACCCTTACCCTTTATGACTTATTACATATGAAAAACAAACCTATCATATAGAAATATTGGGAAATAAAACCATGAGTATTACTTATAGTTTATACTGGACATTTTCACTAGGACTTAGTTGTCCTAGTCTTTTTGCAAGAGCTAGTGATTTTACTAGTTTAGTGGAAGACGTTCATATCTGAACCTGAGGTTGCCTGTGGTTACTTATTGTGGTATCCATAATAAACACACAATGAACAAATTATAGCTCTATTCAAGGATGATACATTTATTCTTCAAATGAAGAAAAAATATTAAAAATTCTTCAAGAAGAGATAATTCTTATACAGTGCCACTATATGTTAGGCACTGTTTTAAAATCTCCATATGTATTAAATCATTTACTGACTATAAAAATCCTATGAGGCAGGGACTCTTACCATCAGCATTTAGGCATGAGGCAACTCCACCACAGGAAGTTACAAACCTGTCTAAGGATGTCTGGGCAGTATACTGTAGTCTGGAAATTTAACATGATGGTCTTGCTTTGGTATATCATCCTTGTGTAGGTGCCATGCTAATCTTCTCTGTGTCATTTCAATTTTAGTATATGCATTGCCAAAGTGAGCATAGCAGTCTTGTTTTATAATACTCCATCTCAACTCTCATCAGTTAGTATCTTTCTTTAATGGAAGAAGATCCATTCAGGGAAAGTAAATCATCACATTACTGAGTAGGTCTTGGGCCAAATTCTTATCAGTGATATTTTCTTGAGTGGCAATGTCAAAGAGTTGAAACCTTATGCATGTGTTAAAAATGGATAAAATTGGTCAGTAGTTCTTATAACTAGGAATATGTCACTGCACAGGTTAAGTGATATTTTAATCACTTTTTCTTTTCAATTTAAACACCTATAGAACTAAGGAATGAATTTGAAGGAGTTGCTGGTTTGATCTAAACATATGTTAATGAAATCAAATATAAAACTGATTCTTACTAGAGTGTTTAAATATCTTCTAAATAATGGGAAATTTAGCAAAGGAAAATGTCCATCTATCTACCTATCATCTATCTATCTTTCCATCATCTATATTTTTTCCACATACATTTCTTAAAATATTAAAATAAAGTCTGAGTATAATGACTATTTGCAGGTATTTGGCCATTTTATTTTTATTTATTTATTTATTTATTTTAAGAGTTTATTTATTTATTTGACAGAGAGAGATCACAAGTAGATGGAGAGGCAGGCAGAGAGAGAGGAGGAAGCAGGGTCCCCGCTGAGCAGAGAGCCCGATGCGGGACTCAATCCCAGGACCCCAGTGCATGACCTGAGCCGAAGGCAGTGGCTTAACCCATTGAGCCACCCAGGTGCCCCTGGCCACTTTATTTTTGAAGAATAAAATTCCAATAATTCCCTAGAGTTGTTTCTCAAGTTTAAAATGTCTGTAAAGAGCAGAAAGCATATAAACTTCATTTTGTAAGATTTTCTTCCTGTCAAGATGATTTGTTTTGAGAAGCATCTGAGGGTCTTTAAGGCCACCCACCATTTTAATAACTCTGATTGTTCTGTGTATCATCAAGTCACTGCGTCCAATCTGGACAGTTTCATTTTACATAACTATAAATTTTACTCTCTGTCATTATTATAAATTGATCTCAATAAGAAAATGTTCATCATTGTTATGGGATGGGGGAAAAAAGCTCAACACAGCATATATTTCAATCTTCCAACAATATAATCACATACTTCTAAGTATACAGCTCTATGTATGATTCAAAGTATAGAGTTTCTAAATACTATTTTGGCCTTTTATATTTCCCATTTCATTTCTTGCTGTCAATATAAATTTAATATCTACTAAGCAAAGGGTCTCAACTTTTGTTAAGGATGTTTTTGAAGGTATTGTCATTTGTAATTTCTTTTCTATGAAATATTTCAGTGTTCAGAATTTAATTCTAGGGTGAAGTGTCAAATATGAGTTTGCTGGCTACATAAATACTAACCCCCTACCCCCAATTCAATTTCAAGGAGCAATTCAGGTGAGAGTAAATAAATAAATAAAAGGTTTGGTTAATGTTGGACATTTGCTTGGTACTGTGTCATTCAAAACTCCTTCCATTTAAAAACAAAATTTGCATTGACATATGAATGATGTATAATGCAGCATAATTACTTACGGGGTCTTTGAAAAGAGAAGCCCTCTTTTTTCCAAGTGATTTAACTTTGAAAAGGAATTACTTCACATGCCCAACAAATACTATTAAAAAGCATTTTATGAGGTTCTTTCCCTGCATATTTCTACACATGGACAGACTATTGTGTGTTCTAAAACCTGTATTTACATGACACACTTTTATGGTCCAATGGGCAAACACTACTTAGTCCTAAAATAACATCACAGTAATGACTACAGTCAAGACAGCAAGAACACTCCACCATTATTATCCATATCAGACTCCACCAGATGGGGTATCTGTGGTGGAGTGCTGACAGTGGTGAACACTGAACAACTTTTTCTGGTATTTTTATGTATTCTTAGGCACAGCGATTTTACATTTAAAATAAGCAGTGCATCAATTCTTCCATTTTAAAGAAATATGTTGTATCACATATTCTTTGCTTCATTTGAATCTAGTGGAGAAAGAAATGACATGGAAAATTGAAGATGACTTACATTAAGTGGGATTTAACCAAATTTCACTGGGTATAAGGCAAGTTTCCAACCTCAAGAGTATTGATCTTTTTGTGTTGGGTCATTCTTTGTGTGGGGACTGTCCTGTGCATTATAGGATGTTTAATAGTATCGTTGACCTCTATTGACTAGAAGCCAGTACCCAGAGAGTTGTGACAACCAACAATGTCTCTTCATAAGGAATGAACTCATGAACATGCACATACTCTCTGAACAGATTAAATTATATGGCTTGGCTTTGTCAATATCAGAGTTTTATCAGTCTCCAGATGTACATTCTTTCTCAAAGTATACTTTACTTATGTTTATTCATTTGTTTGTTTTATCTTCAGTCATGACTAGAGTATGTAAGCATTTTGCATCTGCAATATTATTTCACACATTTTTTATTGATAGCAAGAAAATAAAATGGGAACTATCGAGTCTTATATACAAAGGGACATATTTAAGAGAAAAGCCTCAGAGTTTATTGAGGAGGGGAATTGGCTCCTACAAGTCCCCACTGGGTTCCAGGCTCCTGGAGGCCTGCACCTCTAGGCTAATTCTTGTCCAGTGTTAAGGAAAATATTTAAACTGTGGAATATTTCATGACAAAAGCTGCTCCCTCCTAAAATCAGTGAAATTTTTATTTACAGTTCTCATCTTCTTATGCTTTTGGAATAAAGGCACTGCTTCCAAGAAATCAGGTAGTTGGAAGGAAGAATGAGACAAGATTATTTACCACATCACTGATTATAAACATGACTTGAATTGTAAAAATAAACAGAAAAGAAGTCAGGATCTTTGCTTCTGCTTCATTTTGAATGTCCACTACTGGGTCTAATTATCATGCTAGAACTGTCAATTCTGTCATTGGGTATAGTCAGGGATTCATTGTTTTAGTTAATCAAAAAATTGTGCTTTGCAGAGAGTAACCATATATACATGAATTCTCAATTTTCAAATTACTAGCATATAATAAAAGTGTACTTATTACTACATTTTTCTCATATTAGTTCTTTCTTTGATAATTTAAAAAGGCTTTCAGGATATTTTGTTTGCTTTAGGGTTATCACTATAATGCTAAGTTATTATTCTGTAGCTATGAAGAAGTGCCTTCCGATAGAGACCTCTGGATGATATAATGTCAGAAAAAATAACTTTTAACATTCAGTATTGGCACTAAAATATTGGCAAGCACTCAATAAATGCAATGGCAAAAATAATAGTCTATATTATACATACATTGCATTATTTTTAATGCACAGTATCTAATGTTAGAAATATTCAATGAAGAATGAAAAAGACAAAAGTTTCTCTCATAATCATAAGTTCCTAATAAGTGACCACTATTATGGGTTAGTTTGCTCAATACTATATAGCACATAATAGAGAAAATTAATGTGGTTATATTTCAGAAAATACGTGTTTAACAGTATATTTTTAATATTGCACTGATTTTCAGAATATATGCATTTTTTCCTTAAATAAAATTATTTAATATGACAAATGTTGATTTGTCATTTTATATTTCTCCAAACCTCAGTAATCCAAAATAATATGACCTATTTATTTAGGATTATCAAGTCTTCTCAGAAACTGTAGTGTAAAAAATATAGTTGAAAGTCTTGAAGGTTAGGAGAGAGAATAGGATCTGTGTGGATGAAAAAACACCTTAATTCCTTAAATAAATATACATTCTATATCAAACAGCCTTGGTCAATTTCTATATTTACTTTAATTTTTAATGTCTTTTTCTTTTTTTTTTTTTTTGTAGTTCTCAAAAGCATTTCTCTTATGCACATAGAACAAAAGAAGAAATATTCTGTAGTTAATTTTTACAATTTCATCAGCTGGTAGCAGAGGGCCAGTTGCTTAGTGGATAAAGTGTTGGCTTTATATTCTAAAGGACAACTTCAAATCCCGTTAAGGTTATATTTTTATTAAAATTTCCATTAATTTTTCCCATCAATGTGATTATAGATTAATATTAATTAATTCTTACCATTTTTTGAAGAAATAAATGGAGCCATATCTGATTCAAAGTTAAACAAGACACTATTCAAGCTTTCTTGGTAACCCTTTTCTGGGTTCAGAATTGGTTGGGGAGAAAGGGAATAAGATATCTTTAATGGCATTTTATTGAACTTAGCAATTTAAATGGCCTACCCTGATTTTTGAAGATATCAAATTACCATATGGATGATGTCTTTCTCATAAATTCTGGCTCGTAATGTTTACCACGAAAATGACAAAGGTAATTTTTAATGTTGGATGTAGTACTTATACGTATAAATTGCTGATATTAATGAGAGTTCTGGGATGAGGTCCTTCTGTGCTAAAATTGATACATCAACAAATAGATTCATATTATAGAAACTGACAACAGAAATTACTGACATTGCTTCTCTGGAGTTTTTCTTTATTATTGTAGCAAATGGAAAACATATCATAGGAAGAGTATAATCTTAATGCTACTGGGGGAAGTCTGGGATATAAAGGTGGGCCACCAGGTATCCTATTTGCATTAAGGCATTCTAAAACTCCTAAGAGAGATGCAAATGGTCACTTTGATGCAGGTAATACAGCTCTAGGTCATTGGAAACAATCCGTTCCAACCCCATGTGTGACAAAGGATTATTACAAGCTTTGAGGAGGGGATGTTATTCAAAGTGAAATGCAAACTTACCTTTACAATTCTAAATTTTAGCAACTAACTCATTCTCTGAAGCACTACAGGACTAATAAGGTTCATACTCAACTCATCTTAATCATTTAACAGTGATGGGAAGTTTGCAGTATTCTAGCTTTCAGAGAATACAGAGAATACAGAGCTGCAGTTTTGGACAATAGCACTGTGATATTAAAATTTAAAGGAGAAGTCCAGGGATCATTATTTCTCTTTATCTTGCTTGTCTGTTTTTTGTAACTTGTAATGTGAAGAAAGGTTTTTAATCTCTTTAGAAAAAAGGCTGCAGTAGAAATATATGAAAATATAATCCTGGACATGAGAGATTAAAAAAAAACAAACAAATGCTAAAACCCCCCAAACATCAAAATGCATATGTTAATATTTTATGCTATGTATTGAGATGCTTTTACAACGAGAAAGCTATTAGACTATTATTTTCACCAATAATATTAAAAGTCAATATTTACCAGACATTTTCTTTGTGTCGAGCACTGACAAGTTTTAATCTCATGGAACCCTTCCAGCCACCATGTCAGGAAGGTATTATTATTTTTCCCATTAAAAAGATAAGTAAACTGAGGTTTAGGGAGATCAATTAGCAAAGACTAAATACTTAGCAACTTATCAGAACCAGGTAGTCACAATCTTAAAATATTGATGTAGAAATTCTTAAAAAGAGCAACTTTGTTGCAAAGAACAATTGATAGTAATGTTCTGAGAGTGGAACAAAAAATTAAGACTATATTAATTGTCCCTGTCATGAGTAGGAAGAGGAAGTACACAGTTGTCTCTTAAAGTTGTCTGCAGACAGGATTATTACATTAAGAATAAAATGTTTTAGCAACCCATAGATTGACATCCCCGTGCAAAAGGGTAAAAAAAAAAGATCTTCATGCCTAAATCTCCTCAAAAAACACGTGCATTCCATATGGGGCTGGGTGATCCAGAGCAGGGGTTCAGCACTTTTTCTTTAAGATTGGGTTTCATTCTGCTAACAGCATGTTGGCTGAGTGCCCACTAGCAAGCAATTAAGACTTTGTGCTTGCCTGCATTTTAGTAGCTCTCCTCATGAAACATGCAGCCACATGGGAGCAGAAGCTTTGCCAGCATGGGTCACGGTCTGGGAGCAGCATCAGGAGAGCTTCTATACTCTAAGGAGTTATAGCCTTCTGGGAAGTTGAGGAGAGGATGAACGATTGGTTGGCTATGCCTGTGAGAGAAGATCAAGAAGGGAATCAGTAACAAATAGGGACTATGGAGAGATATCGAAAGTGGAGTTAGGAGAAGGAAGCAAAATGCTACCAAGGAACCTAAAGGAAAATGAGATAAATCAAAGTCTAAAAATCGAGAAGCAACTGGGTTAAATAAAAAGACAAAAAGTAGATGGCTTATCAGAGTTTCGTACCATTGAACTTGGATCATGTCCCTATTATTTTTGGAAAACAACATAAATGCTGAGCACCTAAGATGTGCCAGGTGGAGGGCTGGGGATGTGAAGGTAAGTGACACATCTTCATGCAGAGATGAATAAGGGAAGACTCTAGGCCTTACGAGACACTCATTTAGACAGTTACAGAAATGGCAATGGTATAACCATACTGATCTCCTTTCCCCAGGCTAGCTCTTGTTGTGCCTGCAAAAAAAGCTTTTGACACGGGTTGGCGTTAAGGTGTGCCTAAAAGAATTAGAAAGCATTATGCAAAGATGAAATAGACTCCTTGGGAGTGGGCCAGCTTTTCACATCTGAAAATGTAATAGGCCAAATCAGTGATTCCAGATCTGATTGATTACTCAAGACCTCCTGGGCATGATTTTACAGTATAAAATCATGCTCCCCGCTCCTGGAAGTTCTGGTTCAATAGGTCTAACCAGATACATCCTCTTGATGTAAACATTGCTCTGAACAATTTTGAAAAGGAAAAGAGTATTTCCCTCTTCACAATAGACTTTGTTAGGTTACAATTAAAGGAAAAACTACTGTCTTGCTGACCATATTTGCATATAATCTGGAGAAAATCCAAATGTATAGAAAACTTTCCTTCAAATTACCAATACAGCCCCTTAAACAGGTAATCTCACTGGCATATAGGAAAGCAAATTTATGCACATTATTTGCAGGATATATGTGTGTGTGTGTGTGTATAATTAGTAATTTATACTTACTCTTTGGAAAGTTGAACATAAACTAGGTTTATATGAAGTCCTAGTGTTACCACTAACTAGACTCTATGAGCCTCTAGATGACATTCAGAAATTACAACTTCCTGAAAGTCCTAGTCTAGATCAAAAAGAATCACATGTATAAAGATCTGATTCATAAGAATTTTCAGATTTAAAATGTTATTTTTTTGGTAAAATCAACCTTATATACAATATACAAAAAAATTTAGAAGGGTTTAGGGAAGGGCAGATGTAAGTGTCCACAGTCATCTCCTCGTCCATCACATTATCTACACTTAAAGCTGCTAACAGCCTGCTCAGAAATGTGACATTCCACAGAACACAGTTGGAAAGAAAAACGTACCCCATTTAAAAATTTAGTTCCAAGGGAATCCCCACAAACTGAACATCATAATGGATTCCAGTAGATATGTGAAGTTTGTCCATAACTGGTTATCTAAGTTAAATCTCCCTCATGGCTTAGACCAGTTACAGAGCTGTGCACAGGTGGCTGACTCTGCAAGCTCTGAGGTGAGGCCCACAAACTGAGGTAAATGAACAGTAAGTCCTCTTTGTTGAACCCAACTAGTTCTGAATCTCTAATCTCCATTTGCTAAATTGCCTTGAGCGAGTTAGTAGAACTTCTTAATCTTCTGACCTTTGCCTATGAAGTAGGGATAATTTCTGCCTCTCATTCTGATAGAGATTAGTCTTTAACAATGAGACTAACACATGCTGCTCCTTTTCCTACATTTTTGTGAACAGGTCAGGTTAGGAATTTGGGAAATTGCTCTAACTCCTTCAGGCTTATATGGAGCTTATTCTTTTCATTTCTTTTTGCAGAATGAATTCCTTGTGGTACGAAAGAATTAATAATGAGCTTCCACAAGCAAGAAATTTTTACTACTTTTACCACAGAACTGAGGAGAATATTTAAATCCCAAGTTTTCAAGTACGTTGGTCATACCTTAGTGTATAATAATTATTTACTGTGGTCTTGAACTATATTTATGTACTAATGATCACAGTAGGTCAATTTTGTTACAAATCACTGCATTTTCAATATATTCAAGCAAATACACACACTTTCAGCTCATCAGGTGAGTCTGAAGGCTGGCAAAGGGCAAGGGTAAAGCTCTCGGTATAGATTAGTGTGTGTGTAAGTGGATGTGTGTATATGTGCTTATGTGCGTGCATGCATATCCCCTGAGGTGTACAGGAAAAGCAACAGTAATAGAAATAATGACTAAATGCCCCAGAGGTGAGAATTCCATCTCATTTTTGAGATTTCTTTCTTTCTTTCTTATTATTATTTTTTTTTTAATAAAGTGGTCCAGGCAAAAGAAAGGAGTGCCTAGCTTGCACAGCTTACTTCGTGTTATTTCCAAAGGAGATAGTGTGGTGACACATGGTACATATAAAGCTTTTGTATAATGACCTGTTTTTTTCTGATACTTATACGCAATGTATGTTTAAACTGATGCAATCAAAATAATTATTTATGTTTCTTTCATGTAAGAGCATCACCTGTTTTGAGAAAAGACTCCCTTAAATTCTGCCCCGTTAATGCACTTTACAAGGATTTTGCAAGCATTCAGTGCAGAGAACCCAAACATTTTATTTTGGCAAGGGAAGGTTTATAGAAATATTTGCAATATTTTGTGCTAATCCCTCCGCAAGTCACTTTGGTGTGGCAAATATTTGTTCAAGCAGACTTTACTACAGTTACAGAGTACATCAATCTGTTGTTTTAACCTTTGGAAAATAACCCTGTGTCTTCTTGAAGGAAATAAAGAGTCATTGATGAAACCTTTTAAGTCTTCAACTTCTTTGCAAAACGGTGCCTGGAAGAGCCATCAGTATGTTATCTCCAGGGACTGGAATAAAGGGAATGAAGTACATCTCTGCTTACTTTTTTGGCTCATCTCTTTATGGGTATGAGGGGCCTAAAAAGTAAATGGTGGTCAAAAAGAACAAACACATTTATTAGAGCAGTTAGAAAAGACTGTTTTGATATTTGCCAAGTTCCTTCTCAATAACATGTTTGGCAGCTACCAAATGACATGGCCTGCCCAGAGTTGATTTTGATGAAGCCTCTGGGATGTGTTAAAAAGTAAACCAGAGCAAATCACGTACTGGAAAGCATAACTCAATCAAGGAAAAATGTATGATTAAGGGTGACATGGGCAAGGAAAGCTTTGCCAGAGCTCAGGGTAAATATTTGTATCAGTGTGAAGAGAAAGCTCTGGGACGCTGATGTCAACCAGCTGGAATTTTCATTGTTTATAAACTTTTGTTGTTAGAGTTGAATTCTGGCAGAAAAGGTACCAAAGAAAGAGCAGTTTCCCAGCATGAAAGTTTGAATTGTGATAAGGCAGCTTGACCAGATATGAATGCAACGATGCAAAGTTTCAGCCTCTTTTTCCTTCCAGAATTCTCTTGCCAAGAAACAACCTTCTTGCCTTAATCTCACTTTGACAAAATTCATCAGGATGACCAAAAAGACAAGATTTTGTTTTGTTTTGTTTTCTGTGTTATAAGGATTTATGGCTTCCTCTTCTATGATGATCAGAATATGGGTAAGAATCTAAATTCCATCCCCCCAATTTTTTTTTTTTTAACAGAAGAATATTGCCCCATGAAGTTAGATATTTTAATTATTGGAAATAAATGGCTTGGGATTGAAAACAATTTTTTTTAATTTAAAGTTTTTTATTTATTTATTTGACAGAGAGAGAGATCACAAGTAGGCATAGAGGCAGGCAGAGAGAGAGGGGAAGCAGGCTCCCTGCTGAGCAGAGAGCCTGATGTGGGGCTGGATCCCAGGACCCTGGGATCATGACCTGAGCTGAAGGCAGAGGCTTACCCCACTGAGACACCCAGGTGCCCCGAAAACAATTTTTTGAATACTCTTCATGAACTTTATGATGCTGAGTTGTTTATTTTCACCTCATTGTAGGTCATTTCAATACTTTTTAACTGAATAATAAGTTAAAGCACTTTTTTTTTAAAATCACCAACTATTTCTATCAAAAGGAAATCTGTATTTTCTCACTAAACCATGTTTTGTTGTACTTTTTAGAACACTAGAGGTAGCCAAAAGGTATAAATCAAACAATATCACAAGGGCATGGGCTCATATAAGAATTCACAGTAGTTCAGAACAAATAACTTTTAGGCAGAGAAACAGAGATTGGTGGAAACTGCCTTTTGCCATTTAGCCCTTCCTCTCTGAAAAATAATCACATAGTTGGCGCTCATGTTGAGATTTCCCATTTTCAAAGATGGACTTCTGCCAGAAAACTTCTCTGGAGTGTAGATGTTCTGACAAGTGACTCTTGCTTCTTCCCCAGTGTAGTCTGAAAGCTCCAACCTGAATTAGTTTCAATGAGGGATGTGTAGTAAGAGTTAATGAGTAGGAAATAAAGAGAATTTTGAATTCCCATCAAGTTATCCTTTCCTTTAATAAGTGCATATTTTAAATATACTTCAATCTGATTGGCTTACAGCCTAGCACAATTAAGACTTACCTAAGTACGTTGTTTATGGAAATGTTGCATTAACTAATTTGGGAAGACCAAATTTGAGAGACCCTTTACTTTCCCCTCTATCCCACAGTAAACTGAAGCCTGGCCCTGCTGATGCAGAAACAGGACCCATCTCAAACATAACCACATTAGCCAGCTGCACTAAGAATAGAAACCAAGCCCCTGTTAGTGTAATTAGGAAATCTTCTCTTCCAGTCCCTGGACTTGAGAGACCTGAATCTCTCCCTAATTCCAATTGAGAATGCTTTTTTTGATAAAGGTCTTTGTAAAGTAAGAAGGGAGCTGAAAATGAAAACTTTTCGTTTTAAGTTTCTGAGTGAGCATGTCCCTCTTGTGAAGTAGAATCTCTGGGTTTCACTGGCCTAGAAATCACCCTTCAGAGTGTGGGTCTGTCCAGGGCATTAAGATGCTGGTGTGTTTTCAGGGGGTGAAGAAGTGCCAATTACTTCCACCTGAAGTTTGCACATTTCCATCCCACTGCAGCATACTCACAGCCTATGGAATTCACTGGAACACATAAAAAATAAACACCATATGCAAAGCTGGAAAATCCTTCCAGGTGGGAGCCCTGGGTTTAGATACACTTTGGTTTTGGTTATATTAAGGCACCCAGAGATATAAAAGTAACCAACCTGTCCCTGAGCTATTTCTTCCTTATTCCCTCCCCACCTCTCAATGACAGGACATTCTCTAGGTCATTCTGCGTTGTGGATTGGGACCCTCTGGCATTATATTTTAATTAAATGGTAAGATTATTAATGCGTGAAAATCAGAGGCAGCAAATGTTGAGCTAACCATTTTTCATACATAATGTGTCCATATCAACATTATAACAGCCATACACTAAAGATTGACATGGTCACTTTTTAAAGAAGGAGACTTGATAAATATTTGAGTTAAAGATCCTTGGGATCATGTCGAGGAACTAAGGGCTCAAGCCTTATTGTTGATTTTTTTCCTCTGCTGTGTAGTAATAGAAAAGCACTCAACTCCTCTATTTGTAGTTCCACTCTAAAGGTCAGCAGAGGAAATAATTTGTCAGACATTTATGGTAGGTATACTAACATGCATTCGATATTTTGTTCAAAAGAAGATAATTCAGAATAACTTTTTAAAAACTACTTCTGTAGCAGGGTGCCTGGGTGGTGTAGTCAGTTAAGCATCTGACTCTTGGATTTTGCCTGGGTCATGATCTTGGGGTCTTTAGATGAAGCCCCATGTTGGGCTCCATGCTCAGCAGAGAGTAAGTTTGAGATTCTTTCTCCCTCTCCCCCCTACCCCTCCTGCTCATGCGCTCTCTCTCTCTCTCTCTCTCTATCTCTCAAATAAATAAATAAATAAATAAATCTTAAAAACAACAACAACAGCAATAACTATCCCTGCAGCCTAATGTCATTTGCTTTGCTATCTCTTCTTCAATAGAATCCTGTCCCCTTATCTTTTGAGAGTTCTCCTTCCCCTCATTTCAACCTTATGTTACTGTGCAAGGTACCGGGTTCATATATATATATTGTTTACCTTTTGCCTAGCCACATTTTATTGGTCCAATTTAAGGAAATCAGAATCTTTCCTAGGAATTTGTGTTATGAATAAGAAATCCCAGCTCAGTTTGGGATGCTCTCTTGAACAGAGGAGAAGCAAACATTGGGCCTGTTGATGGCTCTGTACCTCATGGAGACTTGAGGAAGGGAAAAGGAGAAAAAGCCTTCCGGCTGGCTCAGTCAGAACAGCATGCAACTCTCTGTCTTGGCGTGGTGAGTTTGCGCTCCATGTTGGATATAGCGATTGCTAAAGCAAACAAACTTTAAAAAAAAAAAAAAGAAAAGAAAGAAAGAAAGAAAGAAAGAAAGAAAGAAAGAAAGAAAGAAAGACTGCAGCAAGAAGAAAGAGTGGCCTGAGGGGTGGTTCGGGAGTCCCCACAACCACCTTATCCAGGCCTACCTATATCTTTCTCCAAGAGAGACTCTAATGCTACTAAAACTGTAAAGAAACTGTACTGTTTATAAGTTAGTTAAGTTGGGTTTCTGTTATTTTGGAGCACTAGTTAGGTTTTAACTCCAACATCCACCTTCCTCAAACAAATGAAAGGAGTTTATTGATTGAGTAGTGTGCACTAGACTGTTTATATTCATTATCTCATGGAATCCCTTTAGCAACCCTAAGACTTTAAATAGCCATATTTCTATTTTCCAGATTGGGAAACAAATCAGAGAGGTTAACTGCCTTACCCATGGTCACACAGTCGTTTACATCAAAGTGAATCTGAAGTCCATCTTTTTTCATAGCTTACAAATATCCTTAGAAATTTAGCTAGGGAAGACAAACTCTCTTACATTCAATAATAGGGAATATAATAAATTTCTGACTCTCATAGTGATACATAATTGCAGGATGGAGTAGCAAGGAAAAGTGGCTCGGGATAGAACTTCTAAGTTACAGAAAATACAGCCAAACTCACTTATTGATTGAAACATAAAAAGTCCAAGGGTCAGTCCTGTTTCACATACAACTGGATCTAGGACCCAAAGGAGCTCATCAGAACTCCTTGTTCTTTGACTCTGTTTTTCTTTGTTGGTTTCACTGCCAAGAAGTTGTTCATCAAGTAGTGTCCCTAAGCATGTTCCAACCACGTTCAGGGCCTGCATATACTCTGCCAGCTCATGTAAAATGGGAGCCTCTAGACTGAAGCCCTTTTCCCTTTCCCCAAAGATGGAACCTTGTTATAGGCCCTGGAAGTTGACAGAATGCTACTTGGCAGAACATTCCAGGGTTTTGGTACCAAAAGCATTGTATAGAAGGCAAGATGGGGTCTTCCAGAGGTATACCTCCTTGGCTTTACCTGGAAGGTCACAGTAGGAAGCAAGAGCAGCCTCTTCATGAAAGCTCCAGTTACCCACATTTACAAATAAGACCTAGTGGCTGCAACCATCCTCAGACTTACAACTACTTAATATAAAGTCCAAGGAAACGATAATGAAAACAAGCAAAAGTTTTTAAAATACCCCAGAATTAAATCCTACTGGAGAGACTTGGGTCTCATGCTCATAATTGATTCAATAATTTTTGCCAAAAGGTTGGATCATGCAGAGTAGCCAGTGCTGATTCTGAGTGCACACCTGGAGTTGAGTGTTAGGGTCAGCACCACAGAAACATATAGATGGAGAATGATGAGTGGTTATGCTACTATTTAAAGCCAGAGGATGGATGTGGGGCAGGCAATAGAACACAGCCTGACTCTCTAAGGCTTCACAGGAGAATTATAACTTGACATGGTAAAAACTATTATAATAATATATGATCATATGATAATAATTATAATAATTATTATAATTCTGAGCAGTAACATAAAACTAATAGCTACCATTTATTGAGCAATTAGAATGTGGCAACCATTTTGTCAAGAGCATAGAATATATCATTTCATTTACTTAACAACCCTGATGTATGGATACTATCATCAACTTCATTTAATAAATGAAGGAAGTAAGGCTTAATGAATTTAAGCAACTTGCTTTGTAAGTGACAAAGTAGGAGTAGAACCCAGGACAGTGTGACACCAGTGTCATGTTATTAGCCACTACAATATACGTGGAAAATTTCATTTCTTACACTCCGAGCCCTAAACATTTGACAATATGATATAAACATCTCATGAAAGGCTTGAAAAATCATAATTCTATATCTTCAATCCATGGCAAGTCAAGAGGGAAAATAAGTGGGAAGATTGTTATGAGGACCTTTTACTCCTTGAACGTGTTCTTCCTTCAGGACTACCTCCTAAGTCCAAGAAAGTCAGTCTGAGTATGCAGGAGCTTGGAATCCCACCTTGCAGATCAGAAGCTGATTTTTTGTTTGGTCATTATTCTTTCTTTTCTTCATGGTTTTGACTTAAAACAGTATAATAAATTATATAGTTAAATTTATCTGCCAGAGAAGCAGTTTGTGTTGAATACAGTAAGCAAGGTTTAAAATTCAGCTAAACTCTTCAGAGGATATTGTTATACCCTTTTGAAATTCAAGGATGAGGGAGAAAAAATATTTTTACCTTGTTATTTTTTTAAGTTGTTATCATTATTTAAATAGTGGTAATGTCTTAAAATCATTTTTAATGGTTATGTCATTTCTGAATAGTTAGCACATTCAATGGTTCAGATCAAATGAGTATAAAATGTACACATTGAGTATTTCTTTTTTCCACCCATGGTCCCTTTATCCCCTATAGATCATCACTTAATCACTTTTATGAGGTTATTGTACCTTTCCAGCATTACTAAAATTATTATGTAAAACTATTCCACCAGAGCCATTACAACTTTTAAATTTCCAGGTTCCTTACCAAATTTTTCCATAAGGAAATACTGCAAAATCAGGGATTTCACACCACTTTAAACATATAGAGAAAAAAAACCATGGGTGGAGGAAATCTGAGCCATAGCTGCAGGTATCCCATACCATTTTTTTTTTTTCTTGAAATCTTGCAAAGTTGAACTCATTACTCTTCAGTGTATAGGAGTGATAGTTTGGATGCCAATACTCACTGCAGCTTCAGGTGTATGATGTTTCCCTCTAGGTCTAAAGTTCTGCCACCATGAATAAAACTGGTGTTCCTGATGGATCCATGCATTTGTGGAGCAGCCAACTCTTGTCGAGGTCTTGGGACTGTAAAGGTCAAAGAAATAGAATCCCCGCAGTGTGCAGTAAATTACTTGTTGTCTCCAAGAGTCATCATGTAAACAAAGTAGAGTAGATGAAATTTAAGCAGTCAGATGAGGACATGAATAGGTGTTAACGGCATGCAGATTTTGGTTCAATCTAGGAAAAATGGTAACAGTCAAAGCTGATCAACATCTGGTACCTTTGCAATTATTCATTGATTCTTTTTCTATCATTGTGTGGGGAAGAAAGATAAGTTTCCCTCTACCCTTCTCAGTTCTTGGCTCAGACCCCTTTAGTAAGAGAGATCAACAAGAGAAAAACATGCAGGTTTATTAACATGTATACCTCACGTATACGTGGGAGACAGAAGGTTAGAGTAGTTTAAAACTCAGGCTTACATCCCATCTTAATAAGGAAAAAGAAGGGGGCATATAGGACTCTTAGGGGAGAACAAATGATTTTTAGGAAAAATGAATGCACCCAAGAAGAACAGGTGAGAGATACAATAGTTTGTGACAAAGCTCATCAGAGTGAAGTGTTGACTTCTTGTCTCCTCTCCTGTGACAAATGTCAGTCTTTCCTGGTGGAGGAAAGTCCTGGGGAGGAACTTAGGGCAACTGAGTTCTTTCTGGAAGAGTTGTCTTTAGCAGCTGGGCAAGTTCAGAGACAGCCTCTCCCTGGATTTGCTTTTCAAGTGCCTGTAGTTCAAAATCATCAATGTACCAGACTTGGGATTGCATACTTTGCCACCCTTCACTTGATTCCAAACGCCATAAAGGCAATCTTTTTCACTGCTGTCACCCCATTTCCTGACTTGCATCTGATCTTCAATAAATCAGGAAGAGGCTGCCTGAAAAAGAAGGAGCTCCACTTCAGGGGTATTCAAGCAGACTCAGGCCTCCATCTTGAGAGAAGTCGATGTAGAAACTGAGCTTCATAGTTTCCTCCAACTCTATGATGCTAAGATTCTCAGATAGCAGAGTTAGTTACCATTTGGATTCCTCAAAGAAGGGGCACAAAGCCGAGGGCACACAACGAACCACTGACTCACGTCCTGCAGGTGGTGTGAGCGGTGGGGACCACACAAGGATCGGGACCCTCTGCGAAATCACTGTTACGGTCAGACTGCCCCCAAAGTCGGGAGTGGAGCTTGGTGTCCTGAAGGCTCACAGTAGAGAAATACGCAAATAAAATAAAAGGCTTTACATCGGCCACCGTGCTCTTCGGTCTTCCTAGCAAAAATGTAGAAGACAGTGTTTCCTGAAGAAAACAAAAATGAAATAATAAAAGCGGGCAAAAAGTCTTGGAAGCAAAATGAAAACCAAACAAACATAAAAATGAAAAACAAGCAAACCAAAAACGATGCTATCCAGGAGGAATGAAAGTACAGAGGGCAGTAGTAAATCAGAAACAAATGCGAACAACATGCTGTGTTTCTGAATTCTTGAGTTAGAACTTCTTATCCGGTATCTTTGCAATGTGGTAAGCACTTGTAATTGGTTTATCACTAAGAATCAATGCTATTAAAACCCACTTGTCTAAAAAGGAAACCTAAACATAAGCCTTATATAAATGGGTCATTACGATGGGAATTTCATCATCAGTCACAAGTATGTGATTCGTTCCCAGGGATGGGCATCCCCTCCACCTAGGGCAGGGAAGCCAGAGCCCTAGAGGGAGGGAGAGCCAGGTCCCTGTGTGTTGGGCCCTGGTCTGTGTAGGCACAGGCTGGGAGAGGCAGTTCTCTGAGCAGCAACCTCCCCCCACAGGGAGGCCGGCTCCTCCCCTCTCTTTACACAGTGAGCTGCACCAGCAAGGCACTCTGGATGAGGAGAGGGGCTGTGCTGAACCAGACCTGACTGTGCACCAGCGTATTGTCCTTGCATTTCTAGTCTCCACTCCTCTCTTGATTCTCCTGCAACAAGCACTTCTCCTCTTGTAAAACAGAAAAGAAATAAAGCTGTAATTACTTTTTCACACCCTCTACAAATATAAGCTCAGAAAATACTCCCCTTCCCCCTAGACTTTAGTAAGCACAGATTTGGGATCCAGGAAGCGTTATTTTAAAAGGGCAGTGATTATGGGGCACTAGAAATTGAAGAAAGAAGGAGAAAAAAAGCAACTCCCAGTTCAGATCTTTTAAATCAGTCTCCTCAGAACACACACATTTGGAGCATTTAACAACTTGGTCCTCTGTGGCCTGTTAGTCCTTCTCTGTGGACTTGACCTTTGAGTGGTTGAGGATACAATGCCTAGGAGATTTAGGGTTCTGGGAGGTGGGGGGAGAGGCTCCCAGGCTCCAGAATCAGAGAAAAACAAGACAGCTTTCTAACTCTCTCTCTCTCTCCCTCTTTGCATTATCCCCTGAAGCGGCAGCCCAGACAGAGCGTGGACACTGTTTCTGCACACGGCAGAGGTGGTCTGCCTCGCATTTAGGCCTAAGTTCTAACAGCCAACTTGTCAATGAATGCCATTAGCGCAGATGTGCCACAGGCACTCAGGGACGGAGCGGCGGGCAACCTCGGATCAGTGCGGGAAGAGCAGGCATCGGGTGGTAACAACTTTCAGTCATTACTGACCTGGGCTCTATTCAAACCAGTGACCTAGAAATGAAGGGCTCCAAATCCCATTACTAATTCCCCGAGCCATCAAGTCTCCCCTATGGCCTGGATCTTGTCCTGAAACCCAGGTCTCCTGTTGAAATAGCATTAGACAGCAGCCACTGCGCTGGCAGGCGAGGTTTTGAAATAAAGGGGGCACAAAAAGAGGAAAATGTGCACATACCGAGTTGGCTTTAATTATTACTTTAAAGTTATTCAGCTCTTTTAAGCCTAAAAACCTGAACCTTCTTTAAAGTGAAAAGCTTGCCAGGAAGTACAAGAAGGGTGTTCAAACAAACACAGCCTTCTATTTTGTCTGAATGGGGAAAATACACATGCCCCCTCCCAAACTGAGGAATAATGAGAGGAAACCAAATGAGAGGAAGTTGTTGAAAAGGAAAGAAAGAGATTAAATGAGTATTGCAAGGATGAGAAGAATATTTACTGCCAAAGAAAGAGAAAGGAGCTAAATGAAAGCACCCTTGAACAGCTTTCCCCTCTTACTTATTATCTCTGTGTCGCTCTCTCAATCCCTCTCATCAAAGAGGGACAATTATTTTTCAATAAAAAGTAGGATTTTTGTGAGTTAGGTGAAGCCCGTGCAAAGCGAGCCAGATAAAATGGCATGTGAGGTTCTGCCTCTCTGGCCTTCAAGCCGGAGCGCCAGCTTTCCGCAGAGTCCTGTAGGTGGCGCCGCACTCTGCAGTTCTAAGATCCCGGACTCAACAATGAAGCAATTGTTTCCTGTCCCCACTTAGCAATTCCTCCCTCTCTTTCGTTTCTTTCTGGTTGCATGTTCTATTTATTTTAATGTATACCTTTGTGTAAAGCCTGTCTCTGAGTGGTTAGATGCCCTGTTGATATGTGGCCTTCAAGGGGGAAAAGGGAGTGCAGCCTATTCCCATGACATCCGAGGGCTTTGTAGAGCCAAAAAAACCTTCTCAGGAACACCTAATCCTTGGGCTCTGGCCAAGTACCACAATCCTTCTGTACAACTGACATGGGCCACTTGGGACACTTGAGAGCTTTAGGTGTGTCTCTCTGAAGTCAGCCCCAGCCAAGCATGAGGCAAATGTGCCCGACCAAAGAAAATAAATTATGTGGACTCCAATTTTCAGCAGTTATGAAGTATTAAATTACACATGCGAAGAATTCACTTTGGGATTAACCCTTTGGAACCGAAACAAAATCTTGTCACAGGGCTTGCCTAAGGAGCATGCTCCCTGTAAGGCCTGCCTTTCCAGAGACACAGGGGTTACTGCCCCGGGGGGCAGAGATGCTAAAAGAAAAAGACTGTAATTAAATTCAAGTATACTGCACAGCTAGCTGGGCAGGGAGAGAGGATGTGTGTTTGGGGGTTCCGGCCCGTCTCTTAGGATGTGCTGCTCCTGGTAGACAGTAAGTTTCAGTGACACGGTAAAGTTTTTGCATTCACTGGGAAGGCCACTTTCAGCATTTAACTGGGATGTAATTTTATCAGAACCCTCACAGCCCCTGTAGCTGCTTCTTCATTTGGATTTGCAGAAGTGGTGGAGAGCCACGGGAACTTGACTAAAATCACAACTACTAAACTCCTGAAAAGGCATTTGTCTTCTGTGACTCAGTGAGCGATAGAAAAAGACATCCTGCCCTGCCCCTTTTAAGAATTCTGGGTTCCCCATCCCCATCTGAAGCACTGAGCGGTTAGTACATGGTGTGGCTGAAATTGAACATCTAAACTCTGCAGCCGAAAAACAGAACGCTGCTGTTTGTTTCCCTCTGAAAGCTATTTATTTATCAAATGACCGCAGAAAACAGATCTTCAACAATAACAGGAAGAAATCAATCTTAAAGAACTTAAAAGAAATGTTTTCAACCGAGTTAACTTTTCAGTAAAGTATGTGTCTTAAAGTATACAAAGCAGGTTTGGGGGAAACATCCAAACTTGTCCCTCTTCCCCTCTTCCTCTTCATTATCCAAGAGCATGTGATTTATAGGACTAACGCTGAGTCTGGCTGGCAAATTGAGTCTCCAAACAAATCCCTCACTTACTTCACATGCGCCTCTAGAAAAACATAACTATACAACCATATGCGTGGGAAACCCCGTGGAACTCATCCACTTGCCTCATTTTAACCAAGAGCAAACTGAGGCTGGCAGAGAAACCACGAGTTGCTCACAGCCCCACAGCAAGGACTGGAAGCATCCTGACTTCCGATGGAATTTGTTTGCTTAAACAACAAATCTCTAATTGGGGAAATGGGTTTCTTTCTCTGTGCCTCAGCTGCTCCCATTGGCACAGAGAATAACTATCTTTTCACATACTTGCTATTTCGAGTTATATGGAATATTTTGGGACACACGTAGAGACTCGCTGCATTAATCCACGTGGTAATGAGTGGGTGCACGTGTGTTGGTGTGGGTTAAAACCAGAGAGCGAGAGAAAAAAAAAGAGAATGAGAGGGACAGATCGAGACAGAGGAAGAGAGCTGAAGTTCCTCACATCGCAGGGCTGCTGGGTGGAGTAAGTAATAAAAGTAATTGCTAAGCACCGTGAAATTAGACTGCTGTGTAAGGCTAAACCAGGGTGAACCAAAATTTGCAGAAGTCATGAGACTTTTATTTTCAACAGGTGGCATTTAAGAATGCAAACTATCGGCACCCAAATGGGAGCTCAAGTAAAGGGGAAGAGATGCGGGGATTTTGACACTTGTGAAATCAGGGTCGAAAAACATTGCTTCATGTGTCTGATCTTCTACAGTATCCAGAGGAATGGCTGATTGGAGATATGCTTAGAAAATGCTTCTCTCAGTTTTACTGGTCATGGGTTAGCATAAGAGAAGAAAAGAAAAGTAAGAGAACCTGCTACAATAGGAAAAAGCCAACCAACACTGTGAACAGAAGACCCAGAGCCAAAATCCCAAAATGAGGAAGGCAATAAAGCAATACAAAAGCCCGCCCATTGCACCCATCATGATATTCGAACCAAATCACTTTGCCTGTGTCATATCCACCCTCGTATATTTACTAAGATAAGAAAGGACTTTTTGCTGGCAAGCTCCCCAAGTTTGATTTATCACTCACAATACGAGAAGGCTGCCAAGCAAGCTTTATAATTCCCAGTTCTTAAAATTATTATCATCGCTGGGCGTGGAAATAAGGCTTGAGGTGGTAGGTGTGTACTCAGTCCTCCTGGCCAGAAGGTGGTTTGTTGAGGCTGGTTCTCTCTGTCTAAAAATGTATCGTCAAAAGGATGCCTAATCCATGTCAGACCTCAGGAAATACTTCCCCCAAGCCACTTGTGTATAGCAAGGATTCGTGCAGTGTGGCAGATGCTTTCAAGGAGAAACTACTTCTGCTTCCGAAGACAGACATGGCTTAAATCATCCTAACATGATGATGACCTGAACCACCTGGTCAAGAAATACAAATGTTCATCCTCAAATTGTTCTAAAAAGGTTACTCCAAGTTTATGACATTCTGAATTCTTCCCCGTGTGTTGGATACATGATTTGTGATCAGTCAGTACCTTTGGATATTCCCATATGGGTTAAGTGGCATTTAGGAGTTTGCCTACAGTGAGGAGTCAGATATGATCCTTACCCCTCTTCTCCCCTCTTGCCCATTGCGAGAAATGTGTACCTTATAATTGGGAGGGTTTAAGGGATGAGTGACTAAGGCCTTATTGAAGTGAATGATGCCAGAAACTTAGTGGAAATCAAAGATATTTGTAAAAATCCTAACTCTCCAGCCCTACTTCACCATAATATAGAAGAGGCCAGATGGAGGACTGTCCTGATTTAAGTCTCGATGGCATTAGTTTGAAAAGTAATTTGACTTCAAGTGGCAAAGAGCTTCCCTCTGACATGTACACAATCCAGTGTGCGTGCATATTTCTGAGGTGAGGTTTTGGCCTGTTATCGTTAAAAATAATCTTTAGTTTCTTTTTTTGTCTCTTTTGTTTGTTTGAACATACAGTGAAAAATAGCTGTTAGAACTTTTTGGTAGAGTGCACATACGACTTTTGTTTTGAAACAGACAAAAGCATTTTGACCAATGTCTATTATGACAGCAGATTTTATATAAATATATGTGTGTAAAATAAGCTCATTTGCACATGGCTCAGGGGAAGCTAAACTCACTATAGAAACTTCCCTGATGTTTATTTCAGCCTCGTTTCCATACTTCAGTATGTATAGAGTAAATAGAAGCAAGTGGATAATTGTATAAGAAAGAGGGCCTCTTACTTGCATTCGTCTTGCTGTGATGCTGAGAATACTCCTCTGGGCCTGAGGTGACTTTCTTCATCAGTCAGGGATCTAGGTCTGTTGGCATTCTGTTGCAAGGCTGTGCCTAACAGCACAGGTGCTGCAAAATGTCCCTGAAACACATGGCTCTTCATGTGTTTAAATCTATCTGCTCATCTATGACTATCTATCTATAAAGCCCGTACTATCTATAAATCTATCATTGTCTCAATTCATTCCAGAAAGGAAGTAATGTAATTTATATAAATGTCTCAAATTGCAGTGTAATAAGGTAAAATTAAAGATTATAGGGTTTAGGGAATAGAACAAAGGTAAAATAACAGAAAGAAAGATGAGGTGGAGGCAGAAGTGAGATTGGTACTCAAAATGTGTTCTTTAAGGTATTTAACATTTTCTAGTGCTGTGTACTACATGAGACTGTTTTGGGAACCAAATGTCAAGGGAGAGTTTCAAACTATTTTGTCACTTGGTTTCTATAATATGAGAAGAGGGTTTCTTAGGAGAAACACAATGATACATGATTGTAGGACCAGAAAGAACTTCCATGGGGTCTTATAAAGAGCACAGGAAATTCAACCAATGGACACTAATAACATAATACTAAAGCTCAGTTCACAGAGAATGTGTCCATGTAATAACATGCTACAGATGTAGCCACTCTTCGTCTGACTGTTCTGCTGATCCTTCCTTAAAGGACTTGACCATTGAAATTCTCTTTTTCTCTGTCAATTGCCACTCCTTTGGTGATCTCATCCAACCTGATGATTTTAAATATCATCTTTTTAAGGAGTACCTTAAATATATACCTAACACATGCTTCTCTCTTGAGCTCCTGATTCAACATCTCATGCTCAATAAACATCTCAAATTTTTTTTTAAAGATTTTATTTATTTATTTGACACAGAGAGATCACAAGTAGGCAGAGAGGCAGGCAGAGAGAGAGAGAGGTGGAAACAGGCTCCCTGCTGAGCAGAGAGCCCGATGCGGGACTCGATCCCAGGACCCTGAGATCATGGCCTGAGCCGAAGGCAGCGGCTTAACCCACTGAGCCACCCAGGCGCCCAAACATCTCAAATTTAACATGCCAAAAAAAAAAAAAATGGTTTTACCCCCAATATCTGCTTTTTCCCTAAGGTCACCTACTCTGGAAAAATGAATTTCTTTATTTCAGTTGTTAAGGTCAATAATCTCAGAGTTATCCTTATTTCTCTCTTCCATTCATATTACACACTAAAGATTTTTTTTATATATAATTTTTTATTTTTTATAAACATATATTTTTATCCCCAGGGGTACAGGTCTGTGAATCACCAGGTTTCCACACTTCACAGCACAATAGCCAAACTATGGAAAGAACCTAGATGTCCATCAACAGATGAATGGATCAAGAAGATGTGGTATATATACATAATGGAATACTATGCAGCCATCAAAAGAAATGAAATCTTGCCATTTGCAACAACATGGATGGAACTAGAGCGTATCATGCTTAGCGAAATAAGTCAAGCAGAGAAAGACAGCTATCATATGATCTCCCTGATATGAGGAAGTGGTGATGCAACATGGGGGCTTAAGTGGGTAGGAGAAGAATAAAGATTTTTATTATACCTTCCTAGGAGATGTCTTGAATTGAACCACTTCTCATTATCTTTACTGCCACAGCCATGGACTAAACAACCATTACCTCTTTTTAAGAACACTTTCACTTTGCATCTAATTATATTTATTCTCTATTTAGTAGTCGAATCACTTTGATCTGACGTAACTCAGATCATGTCACTACTTTGCTTAAAATTTTCCAATGGCTTCCATCAAGTTTTTTTCATATATATATGTATTTTTAAATTTTATTTATTTATGAGAGAGAGAGAAAGAGAAAGAGGGTATATGTGAGTGGGGGGAGGGGCAGATGGAGAGGGAGAGAGAGAATCCCAAGCAAACTACCTGTTGAGCATGGGGCCCTACACAGGACTCAGTCTCACCACCCTGTGATCACGACCTAAGTTGAAATGCAGTGCTGGATGTTCAACTAACTGAGCCACCTAGGTGCCCTGGTTTCCTTCAAATTTTAAATAGAACTCAAGTTTCTTCCCCGTGACTACATAGTCCTACATGACAGAGCTTTCAGTATTCTCCTTAACCTTGTCCCTAAGCTCACTTTACCACAGCTCTGCTGACCATGTTTATGTTTCTTGAACTTGCCAAGCATTGTCCCACCTTAGGGCCATTGCACTTACTGTTCTACTGGATATGTTCTTTGTTCTTTACCTAGTAAACTATATGGCCTACATTCAGGTCTCTGATCAAAAACCACATTTTCAGATAGGCCTTGCTTAAGTACTCAGTTCCTGTGCCACCACACTCTCTTCTCTTACCCTTTTTTATTCTTTATCAGAAGACTTAGCATTAACTAATATGGCTTTTTAGCATTTTTTTTTTTAAATTTTCTAGGTTGTATGCTCTATGAAGGCAGGGAATTTGTGTGTTTTATTCAGTGACAGGCCTCAATGCCTAAAAACCTCAATTGCCTCATTGTATATTTTCAATAAAAAATAAACTTCAATTAATTAATGAATAAATCAAGAAATAGAGTTTTGGATTATCTAGCAGAATGGGTAATTTGCCTATCCTTTGATTAGTTTTTGACAAATAGTGTTTCTCTCACTGTATTTTTTTAATGAGTACGGATCAGCAGGGAGTTTAAGGTCAAAATCCCTGAAGAGTTACTTGTAGTGTAGCTTGTACATTAAGCTACATATCAAGGACAGATCCATCTGCTTCATCAACAATCCATACTAGAAGTTGATGTGGCATCAGTACGGGAATGTAAGGAGCCTAATGATGACATATGCCTTAATGGAAGACCCAGTGACCTCCACTTGGAGATGCGCCAAGGAAGTTTGGGGCACAGAGATAAGATCCACTTTCAAAGAAAAAAAAAAGAGCAGAATAAACATTTGTATCCCTAAATTTCAAGTCACAGAGGATGAGCATTTAACTTGGAGAATTTTAAAACACGCATAACCAAATGCCTGCCTTAGACATTTAACAACAACACACAACAATAACAAAATTTTAAAAACAATCTTCTGTAAGTGCACATAAACCATTTAACCTCCAAGTTAAAATGATTGGAAAAGATGCACCAAGGCATTTGATAGTTCACTTGTGGTAAAGGATCATTGACTATAACTGACAAAAATACATATGATCATGCATGCATTTTAAATTACTACAAACTTAACAGCTTAAACAGAACCTGTTTATTGTTGGAAGTTCATTGAACTCTACTAGACTCTGCTTCTAGTATCACAAATCCAAAATCAAAGTGTCAGCAGTATTACATTCCTTTTTGGAGGTTCTCAGGGTTTTTTCAGTTTATCCGCAGAATTCAGTTGTAAGCTGTTGTATGTTTGAGGTGAGTCTCTATTTCCTTGCTGTAAATTCAGTATTTCTTCCCAACTTCTAGAGTCTATCTACATTCCTTGCCCTCAATAACTTTAAAGTCAGCAGTGATCACTTGAATCTCTTATGTGCTTCAAATCTCTCCTATCCTGTCTTGAACAGTATCTTTCTGCCTCTTTTTACCTCAATGGGAAGACATTCTCTGCTTTTATTTTTATCTTATTTTTTAAGGAGATAGAAGTTTGTGGAATATACTGCTCTCTGCTTTTAAACGTCTATGGGATTCCCATCCAGCTAATACAGGAAAATCTCCTTACCCTAATTTCTATAAATTTAATTCCGTGTGCATAGGCTATTTTGCCATATGATATAACATATCCACAGGTGAAACACCAGGGGGCGATGATCACTGGGCCAAAATCCTGCTCATCGCTGGCCATTTTCAAAAATATACTTTTAATTTTAGAACAGTCAATTGTAGCTCTTGTGTTTGAAGACAAATTGCAATCAATGTTCTAATTTGACCAGAACACTTTCAGTTTGTTGGAAGATCACAGTATGACCATATTGTCTGCACATGAGAAAATGTCTATTTCTATATTCTCAGTGCCAAGGAGGAGTCTATGATTTGCCTTGTGACCTGAAAAATCAAAAAGGGTGGGACCAGTTTATGCCCTGTCATTTCAGAGCAATAGCTATGACTTCTTTGTACATATTATAAAGTGGACATCATATATCTTTCTAGGATTCCAGGAAAGAGACAGGGCTAGATAACCTTGGAAGCTAGTATCAGTCCAGTGGGCAAAAAGTTAAAATCAGCAAGGTGACTTTTTTAGCCATGCTTAAAAATGCTACTAAATTTGCTGATGTGCGCATGGTCTAGTAAGATATGTCTGTTTAAGTGAGAAAGCATCTTTACTGCAAGTCTATAACCTCTGACCTAAGAAAAATATAAAAGGATACTTAACTGAAATTTTTGTTTAGCAACCCAGAGATTAAACTTAAATCACTGGAATCAGTGAACTCAGATCACATGTAATGCCATGCACCTGACTTCTAATTCTATGAGTTTCTTTTTTCTTTGAGAAGTTTACCTGACTTTCATGACACACTCCATTTATTTTCATACAGTTGAACATACTCAAGGTTCTACTTCATCCACTTCAGCTCTATAAAAAAGGGAGAGGAAAACCCAGATTAAGGCATTTTTATGTTTCAAAAATTTTGAATAAGTAACTTGTATCATTTCTTTCCTCCCTCCATCCTTCCTTCCTTCCTTCCTTCCTTCCTACATTCCTTCTCACCTTCCTTCCTTCTTTCTTTCTTTCAATATTAATTAAGCACCCATTGTATAAGGATTGTGTTGATTTTTTAAAAAACATACATATGAAGAAGACATGTTTTGGGTCTTCAAAGTGTTCCCAATCTAAAGGTAATGTCAAGAGTATCTCTGGAGTATGACAGTAAGAACACCTGAGAGTATCAAGAGATGACAAGAGGAAAAGGACATCTTTGAAAAGTATTTCAAAAATGAATAAAGACGATAGAATGGGCAGCCCAACAAATGAATATCACAAGAGAGCACACTGTGTTCAGGAGAATTCTCAAGGTATGAGTGGAGCATTGGTGACTAAGATGAGCAGTGGTTATATCTGGATGGGTAGGCATAGGTTCAATTAATAAGAATAAATGAGAATATTAAAATGAAAGTATTAGACAATTGAGGTTAAGTATATAGTAAAGAATAAAAACGAGTACAAAGGGAAGTCAGAGAGTATGGGAAACCATCTCCACCAGATGCACATCAGGACTCACTAGAAGTTGAGCAACATTCAAGACATGGCTGATTTTATAGTCCACTGCTTTCTTAAATTTCACCTTCTCAAAACAAGCAACTTTCTTTTTTTTTTTTTTTAAGATTTTATTTATTTATTTGGCAGACAAAGATAACAAGTAGGCAGAGAGACAGACAGAGAGAGAGTGGGAAGCAGGCTCCCTGCTGAGCAGAGAGCCCGATGTGGGGCTCGATCCCAGGACCCTAAGATCATGACCTGAGCAGAAGGCAGAGGCTTTAACCCACTGAGCCATCAGGCACCCAGAACAAGCAACTTTTGACTGTATTCTCCTTCCTGCTCATAGCTTCCCTTTATTTGTGATATACTACTGTGTATCTTGGATTCTTCTAAATGCCTTCTTTATAGGTCTTTGAGTTTTAGTGCCATTCACTTGTTGGCATGTCTCTCTGCACCTCCCATGTTAAAGCTCACCAGGAGAGAGAATGTACTGGGATTGATTCGGACTTGGTTTGCAACCTCAAGTGCTCCTATTGAGCAGATGTCTCAGGCCATCAGCTGCTCAGGTCATAGGCCTGTCAGTAGATAATTGTGTTTATCCCACAACCAAAGCACAGTTGTGAGAGGCTTTGGTTCAAGGATCACCAGCAACAAGGCTTCTCAGAAATGCTAACCATTCATTGACGGATTCAGAAAATCATTGAATGAATTAGATGCTAAAGGCTTGACACTTATTCTGTGGGTGATAAGGATTCATAAAGGTATTTTAAGAAGGAGAATGAATTGACTGTGTTTTAGGAAGATCATGCAATTGAGAGGATGACTTGGCTTTATAAAGGAGGAGACAGTGAGAAAAGAGGAACAAGCTTGAGAGACTATTGCAATAATTAAGAAAAAAACGAAGTTCAGAAGTTTGAATGAAGTTGTGAGGTGGAGGGAGAAGGGAAAGCCTGTAGGCGCAGTATTTAGCAATTTATGCTCTGAGATCACACAGGCCTGTGTCTGAAACTGGCTCTAGTAGATACCAGCCCTGTGATCACAAACAGTATCATTTACCTTCTCTCAGCCTCAGTGTCTTCATGAGTAAAATGGGGACAATGCTAATGTATACTTTGTTAGGCTACAGTAAGTTTTTCCTATGATTAAATGAGAACATTCATATATTTTTTTTTACAAAGTGCCTGGTATACAGTAAATATTCCATAATATCTACTTACAGTTTTAGAATATTGCTTTCAGACTTCTGGCTTCCAAGACTTGCTGGATAGAGAGAGAAGTTATAGGGTAAGCAGTCATGCCTTCCTAAAATCCTGATCCCTGGCTAGAGAGTCTGAATCAGATTGTCTCATGCAATCATCATTTATTCATGTTCTTGGAGGAGATTAGAAATCTACAGCAAAGCTCAGATGTAGACATGTCATGCTTTGGAGTTTCATATGATTCTCTGTTTGGAAGAAGGCACTAGCTAAAGACATGGCTAAATCTCTAAAAATGATATTTGGGATGATAATAGATTAAAGTGTTGCCAATTATGGTATCAATATTCTACTCTGTATGGCATAATTCAAGAACACTTCATCACAGCTACAGTAATAGCTTAGGAGAAAAAGCAATATTGACTAACTCAGCAGTGAGGAGACTTTCCAAATAAGTGACATGGAAGAGAGGCTCCTAGGAACCTTTATCATATCTCTTCCCTAACATGAATATCTTCACATAAACCTTCCAATAATTGACATGGTTCTAAAGAGGTTACTAAAGCAAAAATCTTGAGATAGCAGAGGGAGAGCTATGAAAGAGACTTGTGTTAGACAGATTGCTCTTGGTTGACACATTTTCTTTTCTTTCATGTCTCTAAGGAGTACTAGGATCACAAAAAATCTTGCTTCTCTTTCTCTCCAGAAGCTTCCCTAAAGCTAAATCTGTGTCTCTTTATTCAATAACAATTCCTATATAATCATCTGTCTCTAGCACTCCACCAGTCACAGTGGTATCTGCATCTTACAAGTATTAAGAAATTGTTAGTCCTCTCCATAAGGCAAGATATCCAATGAAGACTGATTTTTGTGTTTGAGTCATAGGGTTGAATTCTTCTAAAGAAAGAAGAATGGTTTAGCTTTCAACTTCATAACTCCTTACTACCTAAGATTTCCCTCCCTCTGTCCATTGCCAAGTACAAGACTGTTGCAGGCGTCTTTTTCTAGAGGACTCTTTTATGGTGCTTTTTGAGAAGGCAACATAGTTAGAGTAAATGATTTTTTGGCTGAACAGTTTGAGTTTGTCAAATACATGAAAGGTAGTATCTAAGGAAGTAGAGAGGCAAGAGTGAGGAAGGAAATGAAGAGGAACTGAAAGAAAATGACTCTCATGGGAATAACTTCTCCATTCAGTTGGATTCTTTGGGTCCTTGTCATTTATCCTCATTACATTTATGTCAAATTTAGGCTACATTAGAAATTAATTACAATGGGTAGAGGGTGCCCGGGTGGCTCAGTGGGTTGAGACTCTGCCTTCAGCTCAGGTCATGATCTCAGGGTCCTGGGATAGAGCCCCGCATTGGGCTCTTGGCTCAGCGGAGAGCCTGCTTCCCCCTCTCTCTCTGCCTGCTTCTCTGCCTACTTGAGATTTCTCTCTTTCTTTCTGTCAAATAAATAAAACAATAAAATCTTTAAGAAGAAATTAATTACAATGGGTTAAAACAGTAAGAACTACAAGTCATTGGGCTGAGTTCAAATTGCACTGTAGAAAAAAAAAAAACTAGGCATTACACTATAGGAAGAAAAGGAATTATTTTGCAAGGGGCCTTGAATATATAAACAGTTTATTTTCTATGCCTAATTACTCTTTTAGATATTACTAAATTCAAAGTATCATTATTATTTTTTTTTTTTTTAGTATCATTATTTTTTACAGAAGAAAATATCATGCTTACACAGTCACTTACTAGTCACTTAGGTGGCATCTTCTACATTGCCCCAGGCACACAGTGAATACTGGAAATGCAGAAATCAAAAATACATAGCCCTTGCCCTCAAAGATCTCACTGACTGGTTCTGATCAGTAAGGACTTCGTTATTTTTTATGTATCTTTATTTCAAATGTTGAATCTAAATAATATAAAATTATCTTATAGTCGAATAATTAATAGCCTAAAGTCATTGTTGTGAAAAATTAATAAATTAAAAACGTATACAGTTATCTCTAGCAGTTTCTACTTCTGAAAGGCAGAAACACAAAACTTTGCCAATTGTAGGGCTATTCTCAAGTTACTATCATTTGGAAGAGAGATTTTTTTTTCATAGTGAATCACATTGCATTGATGTGTTCAATGAAGGTACAAAATATAATTGTGAGGGAAAATAACATGGACAAGATGAAGTAATGAAATTGTCTTTGTATAATTAAAGTTAGCAACTTATAGTTAAAACTAAGTCTGGGTTGACATTCTGACTGGACTTAAGCTGTTTTCTCTCTCCCTCAGTTCTTGGAGGAGGTCAATTAAGATGGCAATATCAGGGGCACCTGGGTGGCTCAGTGGGTTAAAGCCTCTGCCTTTAGCTCAGGTGATGATCAAGGGTCCTGGGATTGAGCCCCACATCGGGTTCTCTGCTCTGCAGGGAGCCTGCTTCCCCCTCTCTCTCTGCCTACTTGTGATCTCTGTCTGTCAAATAAATTTAAAAAAAAAATCTTAAAAAAAAATGGCAGTATCAACTCAGGTTTTTGTAGGTTTAAAGAATCTCAGCTTGTTGAAGCATTTATATTTCCCTGGTTATGGCATCCTGGAGGCTGTAATGATTCAAATATTAATATTGGACTTTCATGGATGTAATAACCTTGTTGACACCGAATTTCATTTCAGGCTATGCCCTCAAATTAAAGTGGAAGAGGATTCTATGCCAGCTATTTGTATAAAACCATTTGCCACAATTATGTATATGTCTCCAGCAAAAAAGTATTCTTTTGGCCTGCATTGTGGAGTTAACAGACTCGATTCCGCCTAACCGTTGGTTATGTTTCAGCACTGCCATGAGCTAGAATGTGTAACCATTCAGATTTTTTTTTTTTTAATTTACTGTGACTAGCTGTTTTGAAGCCGCACCTATTCAGTAACTATTTATAAACAGCTCAATTCCCTCCTTACAGTAGTAGATCTCTTTATGAGGAACTCCTGCTAAATTCAAAAGTTTCCTTAACAGAGAGAAAAGGAAATTCAAAGCATAGATTCTATGTCATACATTTCAGTCAGCTTGGCATGTATTTAATCAAACTAGTGAGATCATTATTTTCTATCATGACTACTCCTTTCCTTCTTTCTTTTGAGTAGTCACAAGATGATTTGGATACTATAATAATATTTTAAACAGCAATGTAGTTCTGTTGAGAAAAAGAAGAGGGGAGGGAACATTTTAGTAGATACATAAACAGGAGCATAACCTACAAAAACTAGAGATACACAAATTTCTGAATATGTGAAACATTAGCTGGGGCCAATTTAGAAGATTAAAATTGTGTCAGAATTACACAGATCCAAAACAATAGGGCGCTTCAACAACCAATAATGGGGATCCAGGGGTGGAAAAAATGAACATGAGAAAAGTATTGAAAAAAACTGGGAGCATGAAGAAAGAAACTGACATTTCTTAATCTGGAGAAGAAATCGTTTGAGGAAAACAATAGAAATTTCATCATATGAAGAGTTATTTTATAGATGATGGGGTCCAGATGTTTCCCTGTCCCTTTAGCTAATATGGAGTTATATGACAACAAAAAATTTAGGTTAATTATTGTGGCTATACAGGCTGAGAAACCTTGAAATTGTTTATCAAGAGATGTGTATAGGAAGATTTAGTCAACCATGCAAATTGACAGGGGGCCAGGTACCCACAGGGCCTTATTAAAATTAACCTTCAAACAAGAAGCTGAGCTTCTGATGGCCTCAAGCATCACAGATAGTTATGTGCATGTATGTAAAATGAACACTCTTTTTTTTAAATGAAATAAATTTGGTATCTATTTAAGCTTAGTCAGGATCAGGACTCTATCGGTGTCTCAGAATGTCCATTCTTCTCATGCATGCTTTCTGTTTTGCTGTGTTTCAGTTGAATGTCTCCATAAACCTGGATATTTAAGAGTGGATTGTCATTTGGTATATCTAGGGAGAACCTATTGTTAAGTTAAAGTAAGAAAGAAGGTCACATTTAAATTGGTAAGACTTTCTCAAGAATATGCAATAAACTCACTCTTACTAACTTACAGTGAAAGCTAGACACTTTGTGGCCCTCATCACTTCCTTTTGCCTAGAATGTCCTCTATGTAATTAAAAGAGAAAATTAAAATGAAACAAGATAAACATCTGGAAGAAAAATTTGGATAGGATAGATGATTTGAAGATACTGGTATGATTAGCTAAATGAAGTGACGCATATAAATCTTTTATTCTCTAATATTTACAGAGATACAAAATTCAAAATCACAAAATAGCATGTACAATCAGAGGCAAATGTTATATGTACTAATTATTTATAACAAAAGTAACACCAGAAAGACCCATTTTGGGTTTGATGGGGTAAGTCCACACAAATTTTCCCATCAATACCAACAGAAATCTCTAGACAAACTGTTTAAAAAAACAAACAAGTACCTGAGGAGGCCAATAATTAAACAAAAATATGAGGCTTTTGGATAGAAGACAAAATTTGGAGAAGCAATCAACGTGAGGTTGAGTTTCCCTCTATTTTTCCTTTTACCCATGACTGAAACTCCAAATAAATCATGTATTTTTGGACAAAAGGGGAAGGAAAGGGGACTCAAATCATGGGAACCAGAAGATAGAGAAGAATCAATCCTGAGGTCTCAGATCCAGGGAAGAAGATATGTTAATTCTGGAATAAGCACACAACTTAACCTGTGAACTATGAATGTGTGGGGCAGTCCTAAGCCTGTCATAAAAGTTTGAGAAATGAATTGAGATCTAAAGATTCAGAATGACCCTGAACTAGGAGTCATGGACAGGTTGAAATTGGCAGAGTGAATGAAATTTGAATTGATACAGTTTAAAGGAGAAGGGGCAGAAATTACTGTCTGAACATAGATTGATTAGTGGCTAAAATAAAAATATCCACAATCTCTAGAGGATTATAACAGGACTCAAGAATCTGCAAAACGTAACATTTGCAATGTCCAGAATGCATTCCAATACTACCTGGCAGGCAAAGAATAAGAAAAAAAAAAATGTGTCCAAATCTCCAAATCCTAAAGGAAAAAAAAAATGAAAGATGACTCAAAAGCTAGAATTATAAGATTGGATTTTTATAGCAGCTAACATAAGCATACTTCAAGAGGTAAAAGAAAAACACCCTTAAAGTAAGTGAAAAAATAGGCATATTTAGCACAAAAATAAAAACTATAAAAATAAGTCAAATGGAAATTTTGGAACTGAAAAATATAATATAAAAAAAAAAAAACAAACTCACAGGATGTGCTCAATACAGAATGGCAGGAAAATGAGGAAGATGAAGGTAGATTGGTAAAAATGGTCCTTTCTAAAAAGCAGAGAAAGAAAATTTTAAGTTTAACCTAGGCTCAAACACATGTGAGGCAATATCAGAATGTCTAAGGAATATATTTGTGGAGTCCCTGAAGGAACTTTGAGAAGAAAAAGATTGAGGAAGAAAATATATTTGAGGAGACAGTGGATAAAAATGTCTTGAATTTAGTTAAAAGTGTAAATTTACAAATTAAAAAAGTTCAAAGAACTCCCAACATGATAAACTCAAAGAAAAAATGTGAATAAATGCATGCAATCAAACTACTGAAAATCAAAAACAATGGAAAAATGTTAAAAACAGTTAGAAAAAAATGGCATATTACATACAGAGGAACAATGATTCCAGTGATCTTGGATTTGCCGTCCAAAAACATGGATGTAAGATGACAGTAGAAAAAAATGTTAAAATTGGAACTACAAGTGCTGTAAATCCATAATTTGTTCCCACTAAGAATACTCCAGGAATGAAAGCAAAATGAAAACATTTTGAGATAATAGAAAATTAAAAACAGGTGACCATTAGACCTGTTCAGTAAGAATTGCTAAATGATGTCTTTCAATTGAAGGGATGTGATACTGAGGAAAACTTGAATCTCAGGAATCAAGAGAAACAACAGAAATGATGAAGAGGTTGGGTTAATATGAAATACTAACTTTTAACCTTCTAAGTTCTTTAAAAATATGTATGACTATCTAAAGCAAAAATGATAACATTTCCTAGTGAGATTTTCAGTTTGTGTAAATGTGGCATATTTGACAACAATAGATAAAGGTCAAAGGGAAGGGAGGTAGAGGTTCCCAGATTTCAGGGTTTCTACAATTTATGTGAGTTTTAATAATATTGACTTTACAAGAAAATGAAAGGTACTATGCATTCATATTTTAATATTTGAAGCAATCTCTCTGTCTCTGTCTCTGTCTCTCTCTCTCACACACACATATACACATATGCACAAGCATTCATACATATACACTGTAAAGAGATACAGCCAAAAAGCTAGTATCTAATGATGAAGACTGTGACAACATTTTTGTGTTTGCTGATAGCTTTTAAACCTCCCTCCTTTCTTTTCCCCTTGTGCCCCATATTTTGGGCAAGCTGATAAGAAAGCTTGGATATTTCCTCCTTTCAACCAGCCAGAGATTCAAATCAAAGGAGCCGCTGCTCACCTGTGGGAACTCTCACCTTGGGTTCAGGTCCCAACCACATTAAAAATTCAAGCCACTCTCCTTTTGTTGGTCTTTCAAGACATTTTGGATTTGTTTGAAATACCTATGCTGACCCCCTTAGAGACCTCAGTTATGTAATTAATAAACCATACCATCAGTGTCCATATCCAAACCAATTTTAGTTGGGGGATGTGGCTCATCTACCTCTGTAGGTGACCATTACCACCCATCTTTCAGCAACTAATAACTAAAAGGTCAAAATTCAGGTAATTTATTCTAACTACATCTTTCCATTGCCATTAATTTCACCAAAATTAATAAAAAATTGTCCTACAAAGACCTTATTAAGAAAATAAACGGGGCGCCTGGGTGGCTCAGTGGGTTAAGCCGCTGCCTTCGGCTCAGGTCATGATCTCAGGGTCCTGGGATCGAGTCCCGCATCGGGCTCTCTGCTCAGCAGGGAGCCTGCTTCCTCCTCTCTCTGCCTGCCTCTCTGCCTACTTGTGATCTCTCTCTGTCAAATAAATAAATAAAATCTTAAAAAAAAAAGAAAAAAGAAAATAAATGGACAAGTTATAGACTCAGAAAAAATACTTGCAACACATTTATCAAAGAAAGGGCTTGTGTCTGTATGTATAAAGAATACCTATGGCCTAACTTTAAAAAGAGAGAAGAAATTGTTGAAAAAGAAAATAGGCAACAGTTAGATACTAAACGAAAATAAATTTATCAATAGGCAATAGGCACAAGAAAAGATGTTCTGCATCAATAATCATCAAAGAAATATAAATATTAATCACAATGAGATACTGCTACACACCCACTAGAAAGCTAAAATTAAATATTCTCACTATGCTAATTATTGGTGAGAATATGAGGCAAATAATTTTTGCACATTGCTGGTGGGAATACAAAATGTTACAACCCCTTTGGGAAACATTTGGCAGTTGCATAAAAACTTTACAATGCATGTACCATGTCACACAGCCTTTCTGTTTCTTAGCATTTGTCCCACAAAGCCAAAGACAAGAACATATGTCTACATAAAATTTTGTGCCTTGATGTTCATAACAACCATTTGTAATAACCCAATGCTGGAAACCTTAACATCCTTTAGTTGGTTAATGTATAAACAAATCATGATATATCTGTCCGGTGGAATACTACTTTGCAATAAAAAGAAAACAACCTATTGATACACATCACCCCTTCAAAATCACTATGCTACATTTTAAGAAGACAGATTTACAAAAGGTATCTAATGTGTATTTCCATCTATGTAAAGTCTTAGATCATGAAAATTAATCTATAGTGACAGAAAGGAGAACAAAGTTGGAGAAAGAGCTGTGCCACAGAGGGACTTGAGAAAACTTTTGGGAGTAATGGAAATATTCATTATCCTGATTGTTGTGATGGTTTCATGGTTGGATACACATGCCAAAATTCATTAAAATTGTGCCCTCTATGAATGCCATTTATTGTGCTTATGCCTCAACAACATACTATGTTTTGAAAAGTAATACTTGATGAAATAATGGATTATTGGGCTTCAAGTTTGATTACTAACAAATATCAAAATACCAACCAAGTAATATTTGGATTAAAGTAAATTACTTAAATAATGCACAGAGTCAATAATGATTTAAATGCATTTCTTTTTCAATGACATACAGGTGCTAGATTTTAGAATAGCTAAAAAAATGAAAAGGTGTTCTCAAATGTTGTTTGTTGTTTCTGAGACATCTATTATAAATAGGCAAGTACTATATATGACAGAGAAAGATTAAGTCACAAGGTAACACAATCCTGTGTTGAGATATAAACCTTGGTCAGAGAATGAATTCTAGAATAGGTTATAACTAGTTGTACTTTAGTGGAAAGATAAAATCAGAAAAGCAGAGTTTTAAACCCAGGCTCTACAAGGGACCAGTTAGAGACAATTCTGTAACAAATTTGACTCTGCCAAAGTCTTACTTTTCTTATCTGTACAATTAGTATAATCCTACTACCTCACAGGTTTATTGGGAGGACAAAATTCTTGCAACGTTTCTGGAATACAGATAGCACTCCACTAGTGCTGTATTCTGCTGCCATTCATTGAGAGCGGTACTGAGTCACTTGCTTTAAATACCTTAAAACCTCCTTACTAGTTACAAATTCACAGAACCCTAAAAGAGTCTCTGACAGTGTTCATGATAACTCTTCCCTCAGCAGCAGAGCTAGGTTTCCCAACTCCAGAGTTTATGTGCTGATCCATTGTGCAAAGGGAACCTCACCAAGGAATGCTTGCTGGGAAAGGTGACCACCCATGTATGGAAGATAGTAAGGAGAATGTTACTGGGGGAGACAGAAATTATTCCAGCCTATCAAAGAGATGGAAGAAGGTTTAAAGCAAGGAGTGTTAAAGTGATTTTGTTTAAACCAACTCAGAAATGGGTCAGTTTTCAGTTCTTAAGAAAATGAGATCTTCCACTAAATTATCTAAAGTTAGAAAACGTTGTTTTTGCATAGAATTGTGTTTGTGTGACTTCCTATTACATTTTTTTAAATCCAAACCAATATTTCAGGAATGGACATATATATAAATGTAGGAAATATAGGAAAATTCATTCTCCATGATATCATCTGAAAGAGTGACACAGTGCCATTAGAATAAAGAGGTGCATTAGAACATAGGGTGCTGTAATGACAGGAACTACTTAAGATGAGCTTCATCTATCATTTGACTTGGGTCACTTCACATTCAATTTCTTCTTTCAGCCACCTTGGTATTTCCAATACTATGTTAAGCAAGATAGCCTGAAATGGGAAAATGGTTAAATAATAAGATCTTTTATATTCAAGTTTCTAAGAATTTATAAATTTTCACTCATTTATCTAAAACTAAGTCATTTTTGCTGTTGTTGTGAAACCTTTATTTTGAGAGGTTGACATCAGATAGTAAAACTTTGAAGTAACTACCTGACACATTATACACAATTATAAATATATAACATATAAGATATACATTGTATATAATATACATTACATATAAATATACAATCTGAGATAGATAGGTAGATTCATACTTACATACATACTCATAGATGACAATGATTCCTTCTCCAGTATTTACTAAGCACCATCTATGTCTAAATATTTTAGTGTGTGTTGCCTTAAACATCATGAAAATCATAATGAATAATGGTTCATAACCATAACATAAAGAGTTAGGGTGATTTGTTTTATACACCAAACTGTCATTTAGTATTGTCTATAAATAGACATTTGGAATTTAGTTATCAATTCATTCAATGTCATTTACAAAAGATCATGTATTATTTGGTAAAAATCCAGCATTCTTTCTAGTAAGAAGAGAAAATGAATGAAGGCAGTTTATCAGATGGCTTCTAAAGTACTTTCCATGTAAAGAAATGTGTTTCTACAAAATCAATTTCTTTCCCATCCTTGGCACATGATATTAATGTATAGACCAATTTTTCATAGCAAAGGTTATAATTAAGGTAGCCACCAAATGAAGCAGAACAAATAGATCTAAAAATGTGTTACTGCTACATTTTTATCAGTTAGTGTGACATATACCATGACTATTATTTGGTTCCTGCAGCAACACCCACTCTACATACCAAGTTACCTGCACTGAGATATGTTGGGCATGTTCTCTTTCCAGCACCATCAAATATTTGCAACCCCTGTGATAAATACTTAAACAATGCAAAGTCTACACCCCCTATGGCAATGGCAGACCTAGCAAAAAGCAGGAGTAGAGGCTCCGATGACACTAAGAGTCTGACAACTGACATTTACGACAATGTTAATAACTCACAGTTTTCAGATCTACTGATCATGAGAACCCCCAGTGATGCTGCCACTTGCATGATTCATATGCTGCCTTCCCTAGTAGTATGTGGGAAAATGGGATTTCATGTTGCTGGAGAAGTAGGAGCCATTCAACTCCACCAATATCTTGTGCCTTGATTATTATTATTTTTTTTAACTGAGTAGCAATAACTCATTTGCATTTTCCCACTTTTTATCTTAATTAGAATGCAATAGTTGGGACTTTTTTTTTTTTTTTCTGGAAATAGAATATAGAATGTAGTAGAAATCAACATGATCATCTTTAAGGGGTCTGACATTTCAATAAAAATATGCTTGTAGGAAAACAGTGTTAACAATTCTTGGGTTTCACTTGACCCCAAACTCTTTTTGTTAACCAGAGGCAACCTTAATTTATTGTCAGAACTTAATCTTTGGCTTTGTCTCTGAGTGTTTTTGTTTTCGTTTTCATTTTTTTGAGAACAACTTGCAGTGATCTCAACAGGCTCTAGTTGTATAATCATACTAAAATTCTAAGATTTTGTACATTGTGGGTATGTTTCATTTACAGACCTTTGTGATAACTTTACTAAATGTGTGCTTTATGTTTATTTCACGCTAACATAAATAATAAAAAATTAAAGCCATGAACAACATACGCTTCAGCATATTTTCAAGATGCCAGTAGAATAGGTAAATATGCATTGTTTGTAATAAAAGTAACCATAGACACCATTTAGAGAATGACTTGGTTTTTTTGTTTTTGTTGTTGGTGTTTTTTAAGATTTTATTTATTTATTTGACAGAGAGATCACAAGTAGGCAGAGAGGCAGGCAGAGAGAGAGGAGAAAGCAGGCTCTCTGCTGAGCAAAAGCCCGATGTGGGGCTTGATCCCAGGACCCTGAGATCATGACCTGAGCTGAAGACAGAGGCTTAACCCACTGAGCCACCCAGGTGCCCACACACACTTTTTCTGATGTTAGTATGCATAAGCAGCAACCTAAGATGATGTGTGAGGTTGTAATTTTATTCATAGAAAATTTGTAAAACTGCTTTATATCTTTTCTTAAAACTATTTTCTCAAGTGATGCTGTTCAATTATTTTGCATCATTTACCAAACACCTCCTTCAGACATTGCCCTGGTCTCTGTACATACCATGATGAAGGCATTTTGTCCCTGTTCATAAGGATCTTGTAATATAGAAAGAGAATTAATGAATAAATAGGAAAACTTAAATATAGTATTATAAGGATCATATTAAAAGAATTAGAGACACATGTAATCAAGGATCTGAATGGAAGGATGCCTGTGGGGCTAAGCTGGTTAAATGTCTGCCTTCAGCTCAGGATATAGACCCTTGGTCCTGTGATCCAGTAACACAACGGGCTCCTTATTCAGTGGGGAGCCTACTTCATCCTCTGCCTGTTGTTCCCCCTGCTTGTGCTCTCTTTGACAAAAAATAAATAAAATCTTAAAAAAAAATCTGTATGAAAATGAGAAAGCTTGCAGAAAGAAAACTGAGACCAGAAAATATGGGACATATCAAGCATTTTATAGAGGTCCGCATTTCAATTCAACAAGCACTTGTTCTGTTCTTTTTTTTTCCCTCCCAACTATTGTGCTAAGCAACAAGGGAAGTTAAAGAGGCTATGACTCAGTCTCTGTTCTAAATTTGCTTATATTTTAGTAAAAGACTTAAGTGTGTTACACATAACTGAAGAAGACCATAATGAGGATTATAGTAAAAGAATGTCTCTAATTCTCAGTACTATCCTATCGACAGTTGATTGTGAGACGACCCATGTTTAGCTGCGTTCTTGGCCTCTATTTACTAGTTGCCAGACATTTTCTCTCCACTTCCCTCTGAATCATGATGATTGAAAATGTCTCCAGACATTAACAAATTTCCTGTGAGGAGTAAAATCATCCCTGGTTGGGAATTAGAGCATTACAGAAGCAAAGTTAAACATGAAATTAAAAAGTATCATATAAACTTCAGTCAAGGTGTATCAGAAACAAGGGGAAGTTGAGCTGGGCATTTGAAAGGCATGCTGTGTGATATGTCAAACAGGAAAACCAGCCACTAGGAACTGGCTGCATGAGAGAGATGCAGAAGTAGAGATGAAACATTTAGGATCATGGGAATTCCTATATGCCAAGGTAAGAATGTTAGACATCATTTCGAGGACTTGAAGGACCCTTGAACATTTTGGAGCAAGAGTATTATCCTCCAGTCTTTGAAAGGTAAATTCTAATGGTGGGGTGGAGAATGCATTGGGAGAAACAGTGACAGAAGCTAGAAAAACAATTTTAGAGCTAAATTTGGATATTCATAACAGAAATTGGACAAGAAGAGATGGTTCAAAGAAACACTAGGGCAGACCAGGCAACTCTAATGAGAAGAGAACAAGATGTATATGCCTCTGGTCTGAAACACTTGGTAAAAGGTGATGGGATTGTTGGATCATAAACTTCTTGGGATCTTCCCTGATGTAATCCAAAACCAGCCCCATCCCTCCCATAGCAGAACACATAAGGCAGAAAAAGACTGAAGAAAGAGGCAGGCTACTTCAGGTTGGTGAGTGGTGGTTTTAATTGGTGAAGGAAACCTGCATATGAGAAGCAAGAAGAGTGGATCATCACACTTGCCAACCAAATCTTAAAAGTTTATAAACAGGCCTTAAATAACTTTAGTCATGTAGTCCATGTAGGTGTCTTCAACACCACATCACTATCCCAAACTATGTCCTCGGAGCAGCCTTCAGGAACAAGAAAGGAAAATGGAACACACATTCCAAAGATAGTAGAGGGAGTGAGGAGCCTCCAGTCGTCTGGGTCAAGCTCAAGGTCAACTTGCAGCCACATCTTTCCTATGACTTTCCCCAAGAGCAATCAATGCAACACCAGACACCTAAAGGAGAAGTGTTATCAGCTTCCTTTGGATAGCATCAAAAGTTTTAGCATAAGGGCTGTTTACTCCCATGCAAAACCTTCTTCAAATTGAACTATAGGGGTTCCAGTCTAAAAGTTAGCTCATTGCTCCCTCAATTCCAAACAAAGCAAAACCTGAGAATAATATTCCATTCCAGGTATTCTTCCCATACATGAAAGATGATGAGTATGGAATTTATTTACTTTCAAAACAGCTCAAAAACAAAAACAAAAACAAAGAACACAGGAAACTCACATAAGGTAATCCACTCCTTTAATCTTAAATAAAAATGCACAGTAAAGAATTTTAGGTATATGGGAATATCCAACAAAATGAAGAAGAATATAAAGATAAATGGGCAGAAACAGTGAACTTTGAAGAATAAAAGTTAATTCTGGAAACAGAAAAACAGACAAGAAGTTTTTGTTTGTTTGTTTGTTTGTTTGTTTTTTATAAAAGAAAGCTTCCATGATTATATTAAAAGATTTTAAGAGTTTTAACTAATATCCATAGTCAAAAAGAGCACCGTACAAGGAATAATCATTGAACAGAAGGAGCTCTTTCTGAGAGCTAAGGACACATGCCCAGTTTGGAAAGGTTTCCGAAAGGCCCACGAAAATATAAAAGAGAAGATCCATACTTAGACTTCTTTTCTTATTGAAAAGAGAAACTTGTAATTAAAAAAAAAAAAATCAGAAACTATACCAACTTTTTTTTTTTTAATCACATCTTTGGATTCTAAGAGATTGAACAAAATTCTATAAAATTTTAAAAGAAAATGAATTTGAACATAGTATTTAATACACAGCAAGACTACCATATTTTGTAGGATAGCTACCAGACCATATAAAGGCTTTCCTTCTAAGTAATTTTAAAAGTTTGTTGAAGCAGTATTTCATCAAAAAGGGGGAATATATAAAGACATAGGAAGACATGTGATCTAAGAAGCAATGGATTCCTACCATGTCAAGTTTGAAGGCCCAGAGGAAAAAAAAAAAACAAACAGTCCAGACTGAAACAAGTTGAAAAATTAGTAAGAAAATATTCCAGATTAATTCATATTTCAGTTGAAAAATTAGTAAGAAAATATTCCATATTAATAGCAAGTACACAAAATATAGAATGATTGAGAAGTTGGAAATTCATAAAAATAAGATAAAATTTAAAGGCAAATGTTACAATAAAAGTTCTTATTTTTACCCCACTGTGAAAATGGAAACTACAAATGGAAAATATAAATTATAAATGGAAAAATATATTTAAAAATAAATAAAATCATGAGCCGGCCCCTCCCCCCGGGGTCTATCTTCCCGTCCCTTTGGATTCACTTCTCCGCCAGTCCTACCTTTCAGAAAGTAGTTGTTTTTCTGTTTCCAGAATTGCTGTTCTTCTTCTCTTCAATCTGCCAATGGATTTTCAGGTGTTTGCAATCTTTAGATAAGCTATCTAGCTGATCTCCGGCTAACTGAAGTAGTCTCAGCCTGCTACTTCTCCGCCATCTTGACTCCACCCCCAGATGGGATTGGGAGGGAGACAAACCATAAGTGACTCTTAATCTCACAAAACAAACTGAGGGTTGCTGGGGGGAGGGGGTTTGGGAGAAGGGGGTGGGATTATGGACATTGGGGAGGGTATGTGCTTTGGTGAGTGCTGTGAAGTGTGTAAACCTGGTGATTCACAGACCTGTACCCCTGGGGATAAAAATATATGTTTATAAAAAAAAAATTATATTAAAAAAAAAAAAGAAAGAAAAAGTGTGTGTGCTACCAGCTAGCTGCAGGTATTCCCAATCTAGGCATTTGTGATTATAGTTATTTAGATTTGTTACTAATCAGTCAGGGGATGCCTTACTTCAACGTTTCTCAAACGCTACTTGGTGGACCATCTGTATCAAAATTGCCAGACAGTACTATATAAAAAATAACTACTTAAAGTGTCTGGAGTCCAGGGCCAGAAATCAGTATTCTTGACAATTTCCTTGGGTGATCCTTATGCATACTAATACTTGAGAATCACTTACTCTTTTTTTTTTCTACTTGACATAAATAAGACTCGCCTTTTTCTTCCCACTTATGTCATTTCCATAATAATGTCAATAATAACTAATCTTTAGTGAACATTTCATGTATACCAAATACTGTATTAAGCACATTATGTTTTTAATATCATTCAGTCCTCACAACCCACCTACGAGATAAATTCAATTGTTACATCTGTTTTAAACATGTGGGAATCCAGGTACAGAGAATTTAAGTTATTTGCCTAATGTCACTTCTAGAGCAAGTTCCAGATCTTACTTGAAAACTTGTATTTTTAAACACAAAGCTTTCCTGCCCCCCGCATCTTTTGAAGATTGCTTTTTTTCCCTTAGTTGATCATGAAGTGTTCTGCAGTCTGAGATTTTCATTTCGTTTCAAAGAGCTGAAATATATTCAGAGTTGCCTCATTATTTGTGAATAAAAAGATTAGTGGATTTTCCGAAAGATATATTCCATCCAGAAGGCTGGGTTAATCTCTTATCTTTCAGTATCATTAATTGATGAATATTTTCCTTTCAACACATGATGGAATCATTAGTAAATATAGATTTAGGACTGCTGAGAAAAGTTAGCCTGTCACAGTTTAGCAGTTTCAAGCAAACCTGAAAAGTGAAAGCCTTTTAGACATTACTGCTTGGGTGACATGAACTGACAGGGCTGTTGTCACCTGATAATGCATTTCTAGGTGTGCTAAGTTTTCCAAAGGCCATCATGTCCTGTGGTGATGATGGCTTGGCGTTAAACAGCTCACCGAGCAGCCTTGAGAGAAATTGTACTAGATCACGTATAAAGCAATATAATTAACATGCTTATTCTGGAGAAAAGCAAGGAGAATACAACCCTTGATGGTCTCATTTAAGAAATAGTTTTCCTCTTGGCTACACACTCCCCAAAAAGCATCTTTCCCCACTTATAAAATCCAAGAGCTACTTCTTTGACAAATACCTGACACTGTAGCAAACAAGGGGGCTGCTAGTTGAGAGAAGGGAAAAAGAGCAGACACAGATGATGTTACCCTCTATTCCTACCACCTGTTTATTGACTTGGAAACACAAGCCTGTTTGTCTTTATCACTGCCCAAACTCTTCTTCTTCTAGTATTTTTCTTGGCTGCCTCATTCTGCTATCTCCTCGCTGTGCAGTGTATGATTGTAACTGGAATTCCGATGGCTCTCATTTTACGTCCAAACAGTTCTAGTTTCCCCTTACCATATGGTCATCCTGATGTTACCATTTGCCTCAATCATCCTTTTTGTAGCTGCTTGAACATCTTAATTGATCTCATGAGCTATGTTAGGGATTTATAACAGACATCAGTATAATTCATCTCACACACATGGCCTGGGTCTTTTTTCTGATTGGATGTGTGTTATATATACATAGATATTTACAATTCTCTAAAACCTCACTTTCACCTTAGTGATAACCTAAACGAGCTTTCAAGGGCTATAGCTCACCAGGGGAAACAATTACCTGTGTCCCCCTGTCTGATATGCTATTTTCCATTTCCCTGAAGTGTTTGGTGTTTTAAAACACACTAAGCCTTTTCCTTCTGTTTAAACACAGTGGTGAATATGTTCAGTTTTAAAAGTTTTCTGGAATAAAAACTATGAATTCTTATTTTACTAGGCACCCATATTGCTTTTCTTACTTTCTCATTCATTCATTGTTATTAGCAAGACACTCAAAATCATTAAAAAAAAAACCACATTCATGATTTCTTTTGATCATCAGGACACAAAAATTTGCATTGGAGATTTCCACTTTTACCAATGAATTTACCTCTCTTATGAAGCCTGCCTTTCATTCAATTACCTCTCTAGTCAAAGTATATTCTCCAAAGCAGATTCCTATAGCTATGTAAACTCACCCCCATCTCTCTCTCCCCCTGTATGTCTCTCTCACACACACCCTTATAAACCTGGTAGAGTGAAAGCTAATAGGAAAGACTAAAGAAGAAATTTACACATTTCTCTGCATAGTATGTTAGGCCTTAACAAGTAGGTGTCAATCTAAGTCAATCTCATAAAGGAAAGTTGATTAACCAAGGTTATTTTCAGTACCTGGGAATTGGTCCTATTTTCAGAAAAGCTGTCAACTGAATAAATGCTATATTTAGTACCATTAGCTCTTTTGAGCCCTTCTCTAGCCCATTTAATGCATGCATTATCCCTGTGTGTTTCAACTTTCTTAAATTGTATGCCACAGATATAATTTAAAATTTGTACCTATTCAGGTAAACTTACTTTTGAAAACTGACCTGTAATTGTTAAACAACTGTATTTATCCTGAGGCAGAATTTTGAAAAAAAAAAATTATGATGATTATGATGTTTTCTTTGGTGGGCCCGCTGGATGATGATCTGGTCTCTTAAAATCATGTGCCCAGGACACTAGTGCCTTACAGAGTATCAGACAGATTTCCCAACTCTGCCAAGAGGGACGACCACTGGATTGATTACAACCTGAAAACATCTCTCTAAAGAGAAAAGAAAACACTGAATATCTTAAATTAAAAAATATATATATATATTAAAATGAATCTGAGGCAGCATGAGGCCCAGAGTTTTTGCTCACATGGTGTTAGTTTTAGGAAATTTCAATGAATAAATCATTCCCAAGAGGCAATTGTCTGTAGAAGCCTATTTGTCATACCTGTGATGTTATATACGGAAAGTCCAAGGAACCAAAAATTACACCATTGCATGCCACACTTTACTCATATATGCAATTTAACATGCTTCATTTAGGTGGCTTAACTTCTCTGCGACTCATTGTCCTAACATATGAAGTAGGTATATTTACACTTCCCTAAAGATGGTGTCCTGAGACGGACAGAAGGATGACTTACATCTAGGCCATGTTTCCACAGAGGAGCACCAGATCATCATTTCATCTTTCAGGAAAGAATTGCTTAGGCAGGATGGCTCAAATTTGAATTTTACTGCTTACTAATTCTAGATTTATGGGAAAAACACTTATCAGTTTCTACTTCTTTAAAATGGGGATAATATCGATCTAGAGAGGTTTTTATGAGGACTAAATGGCATAATAAATGTGCACAGTGCAGTGCTGGGCAGACTGGGCCTTTACCAGGTGTCATATTCCTTTTTAATACAGCTCTGTGTGGCAAAGATGAATCTTTCTACAATTCCCACCATATAGAAACAACTACAGGGAAGGTTATAAAATCAGTAAATGTCATATGAGCAAGTCTTAAGCGAAATAGAAGCAGAGGTTTGAAAGAGAAGCACATAGTAGAACATTTGATAAATCAGTTTGAAAGATACCAGAAATAAGAGATTAAAAAAAAAAAAAAAGGAGGGGCATTAGGAGTGGTGCATAAGAAGGTAAAAATAAAGAAAAACATGTGCTGTTTAAGGGTGTAGGAGGCGTCTCATTCTAAACTTTAGGTCCAGTAAATCTTTCGAAGGTTACAAAGAAGGTTTAGACATAGATACTGCTTTCACTAATCTCAAAGGTGGATTTGAAATTATTTCCAATGGTGGGTTTGTTGTAAAGACTGGATTAACTGAGAGGTGAATGTTATTAAACGGTGTGACCCTGGGTAACGAAGACTCATAAGATGGTTATATAGAGATGGAATCCTATGTAGTTAGGCTAGAGATATAAACTGTGACCTGACTAATAATGTCCTCAAAGAGAACCAGAAAGCCTGTAGATGACAAGGACAAAAAGATGAAGATAGTGGCATGACTGGAGGGGGTCATCTTCAAAACAACTCAGAGATTTTAAGTAAAATACAAAGGAACAATGATTGGGGAGCAGCAGGAGTCATTCCCACAGAGGTGATAATTGAAGCAGGACTGGATGGAGTTGCCAAGGGATAGAATAAAGAAGAGGACTTCAAGGATGAAATCCTCACATAGAGGCCGATGCTGACTATGCAACAAAGTCCTTTCTGTTCTGTGCAGTGGATAGAAAGGGACACTGAGCCTGGGTTTTACATGTGGCTGTGCTCTGACACAGGTGTCCACTGATGGTAAGTTCAATACTTATCTGCCTAATATCCCTATGCCATCCCACCATATGAAAAGACAAAAATCCATATGTTTCCTAAAATAATATAGGCTAATAGTGTATTATGTGTGGGTGTTTACATACACGAATAGCCTATATTTCATATATATATACATATATATATGAAATAATACTAACACTAACTTCCCGATATTTCATATACATATGTGTGTGTATACACACATATATATCAGAAAGTATGTGTATATATACACATATATATGTATATATATGTATATGAAATATCGGGAAGTTAGTGTTACTATTAGTATTAGCTCATTTTTATAGTTTCCTGTTTCATCAAGGCTTACCTTCCATTGAAAGAGCCTTTATTCTACAGCCATTGTCATCTGTCAGTAAAGAACAGGGTCCACTGCTAGGAAGGCTATCTAGATGTGGAAGATTGTCTAGATGGCATTAGAGATGTTTTCCCCTTACTCCTTACTATGTAACCAAGATGGGTCTTTAATATGACACCTCAAACCCAGTCAAATATATTTTGAGCTTTAAGTATCTATTAAGTATTATATATCATCTTATTGATGGGTAAAGAGTAAATTTAGTGCTTTTATCATGACTCAACTATAGAAAAATATTCTCAAGTACTAAGGTTGGGATTTTTACAGTCTTATATGAGTTATTTGACACTTTCTTATGTTAGTGCAGGAGTGGACTACTGCTAGTTTGTTCAGAACAATTTCTAGGAGAGAAACAATCCTGCCCAAACTTCACCAAAGGATTCAAGATTTTGCTGTAGTTGAGAAAATTCTACATGTTTTAAAAACCTTTTTATTTACCTTGAGATGCTGCCTCAAACAACAATAATAATGTACTGAGTATTTAGGAGTCATCAGATATTGTGCTAAGAGCTTACCTGCACTGTCATAGGTAAAGGCAATTCCATGAATCGCTTTGTTACTGTTAGAAAATGCCATAACTGGGTCACTTTGGAGAATGGAAGGACAAAGTTATAAACAATCACGTAGGCACTTATGGTTACTGCATCTAATTGCCAGAGTTTACAGACATTGTCACAGGCAATGCAAAGGGCATGATTATTTCATATTTTTAGTAGTCTGTACAATTCAGGTGCAAATCACCCGCATTTATTTATTTATTTATTTATTTATTTATTTATTTATCTGTATGGGAGTTAGCTTAATTCTTTGGAACTAGCAGTAACAACAAACTACATCTTGGAACTGAGTCATTTCCAGTTTAAAACCGAGTAAGGCCCACTCAGTTGAGGATTCCTCTTATTTCCCATCTGTTGTTTCTTCCTTTCTACCCAGAGTGATCTAAGTTGCTGGAAGACTGAGGTAGCACTCTGGCATGATGAAAAGGTTCCTTATTCGGTCCCCACTGATGCGCTGGCTCTCCCGCAGTCTTTGAGCAGTCTTTGAGTTTCTGCTGCAGTTGGTAAGTAAACAGATTCCTCTATAACCCTCATGGTTAGCACTACCCCTGCAGGTCCCTCAGAGTCCTCTGCGACTGAACTGTGGGCACTGCTGTAGGAATACTGTGCTGCTGTGGGTCTCCTCCCTGATTCTCCAGGGACTCAGAGACTGTGCTTTCATCACATCACATTGTTGTATGTGGGATCTTGGCTGGCTGCCCTTAGGGGTCTCTCCCATCGTTGCACGTCCATGGGGCAACATACTTCCTAAGATTTAACCTGGAAAGCCAGTTCAAACTTCTCTAATTCTCTAGTATCTTCCAAACCACCTGGGCCTCCTGGAATGTGTCTCTGGGATTTGCCCCAGAGTATGAGAGTCACATATCTTCTCAGATGCTCTGTATCTGTTTATTCGTATTTATATCCTCTCCAGCAGCACACCATTTGCTGTCTGGTCAGATTTTTTTTTTTAAGATTTTATTAATTTATTTGACAGAGAGAGATCACAAGTAGGCAGAGAGGCAGGGAGAGAGAGAGGAAGGGAAGCAGGCTCCCTGCTGAACAGAAAGCCAGACGTGGGGCTTGATCCCAGGACCCTGGGATCATGACCTGAGCTGAAGGCAGAGGCTTTAACCCACTGAGCCACCCAGACACCTCTGGTCAGATTTTTAATCTCCTTCTACAGCCACCAGAAATAGTCTCTTAATATCTTCCTGTATTCTCTTTGTCCTCCATAGTTTATGGTTTAAACTTGATTTACCAGTTTTTAATGCAAAACTACAATTTTATAATTCTAAGTAAATCTCTCCACCATCTTTATCTTAGCTCTTGCAAGAAAAGTGATTTCATATTGGTCTTATTCTCTGTGTTACAAATTAACAGATGTCTGCAAAAGAATTTAAAATAAAGATTGACAGATTTCCCTGTATTCTTGTGTCTTCCTATCTATGAAATAAGAAGGTCAAGTTGTGTGGAGGTGTTTGGGGGTGGAAGAACTATAGTGTAAGGATAATTTATTGAGAGTAAAAAAAGACAATAGAAATTTTTTAATGTTAGTCCTCTACTCCAGTAAATGGCAAATTTTGGTTTAGAACCCAGTACTCTATTCCTGACCACCATATGCTATCATACTGCTATGCTATGTTAGAATATTTTAACTTGATTCATAACCAAGAAATGAATTTTCTTATTTCTCAACTGGTGAGGATTTTGTTGTTGTTGTTGCTCAACAATTATTTGTTACATTTACTATGTGATAGGATGTGATAGGTACAGTGCTAAGTCATGTGGTACAGCAGTTAAAAAAATATATTAGTCCCTGTCCACAAAAAGGTTACAGAATGGTGGGTAAAAATAGATTTAGACATGAACAGTTATAATATTTTAGGAAATAAATTTTTCTTGGGATGATTTTGGTGTCTTATAGTTATAAAGTTTATCTATTGAGCCTATGAGAGACAAGCTGACTTGAATTTATTTGAAAGATTCAAGGGAACTAAATTTTCACAAACATTTTAAAATTTGTTTTGATCACTTAGAAATATTTTATTGTGTAGTAAATTGTAAACATTGAATGATTGCAATCTTAGATTCAAAGATGGTACTCAAAATTCTCTCTCTCTCTCTCTCTCTCTCTCTCTCTCTATATATATATATATATATATATATATATATATACAAAAGTGAAGGTGAGTAAATTACCATAGGAAAGATTTGTAAAAACAAATAAAAAAGAAGAAGAAGAAGAAGGAGGAAACAGAAAAACAGAATCATAGTCCAAAATTACCGCACCCTTCTGTTGGAGGAGAACATACAAGAGCATGTAAATGAGAAACTATTCCTTCAGAGAGCCTTTACTCCTTTCCAAAGGAGTAGTTGAGTCTTATTTTATCCCAAACCTGAGGAGAGGAGATGTGTAGGATCCCCCCAGAAACCATGGAATGTTCCCTTTGGTTTGGGATAGCACAGAGTACTGACATATACCTAAAATACCAAAAGCAACCTTGTACAACAGATGAGACATGAGTACTTTGGGATTTGCTTGGATCTCAGAGTTTACTGGAGTAAGAGATATATTGGTATTGCTGGTGTGCCATGCAGAGAGATTGCTTGGCTGGAATTATTTTAAGCTCTGCCAAAGAAGATCATGGATTCAAAATCAAAAGTCTGCAAGAATTAAACATCATGGGAGTGATAAACAGAGATGCCACCTGGAGAGTAGGACAATCTCTGAAGAAGCCATGAATATGCCCATTAAGCAAAGGGATACATTCTCAGATCCTCCATGAAACTAGTTTACAATAGTACCTATCATCAACCAAATAAGAATTTTTCTTGGTTGATCCCTTTATCTCTGCTCCTGGCAACTGCTTACACCCCAAATGTCTAATATAACAGCTAGAAGTCAGAAATGAAATAAACAGGAAGGGAGAGAAAAAGACAATCATCCCCCACCTCCACACTCCACTACATCAAGTTTAATGATAGTTTCATTTCAAGAGAACTTAAGAATGTTATTAATGTCCTGGAGTAAAAACAAACCAAACCAAACCAAGAGAGTGGACCTGTTTTAGATCAAATTGGATTTATTACTGGGCTGCAAGGGAGGGTTCAGTATTCACAAATCAATCAATGTGATATACCACATTAATAAAAGAAAGGATCAGCACAGTATGAGCATTTCAATTGGTGCAGGAAAAGCACTTGACAAAGTACAACATCCATTCGTGATAAAATCCCTCAACAAAGTAGGTTAGAGGGAACATACCTCAATATTGAAAGGCCATATATGAAAACCCATAGCTAATATCATCCTCACTGGGGAAAAACTGAGAGCTTTTCCTCTATAGTTAGGAAGACATTAGGGATGTCAACTCTGACCACTGTTACTCCATATAGTACTGGAAGTCTTAGCCTCAACAATCAGACAAAACAAAGAAATAAAAGGCATCCAAATTGGCAAGAAAGAAGTCAAACTTTCACTTTTAGCCGACGATGTGGCAGTCTAAGTAGTTTTCAACTAGAAAGGCAAGATGGCAAAGTAGTTATATAAAAGACTAATAAGAGGGCGCCTGGGTGGCTCAGTGGGTTAAGCCGCTGCCTTCAGCTCAGGTCATGATCTCAGGGTCCTGGGATCGAGTCCCACATCGGGCTCTCTGCTCAGCAGGGAGCCTGCTTCCTCCTCTCTCTCTCTGCCTGCCTCTCGGCCTACTTGTGATCTCTCTCTGTCAAATAAATAAATAAAATCTTTAAAAAAAAAATAAAAAAAAAAAAAAAAAAAAAAAAAAAAAAAAGACTAATAAGAAATCAAAATAAATAAACAAAAATTGTGTTATGATTGTATCAGAAATCTTGTCTTTTACATTTATTTAGTACATTTGGTGATGGCAGTGGCAATTAGTATCAAGGAAGTTTCAAGAATTGATTTTAGTACTATATGACAGTTATTTCCAGAAATTTACAATTTTATTAAATTTCTTTTGACCAAAAAGCATATACAGATATATCTCTGTAAATGGTTTGCAATATAAATTTGATATCTTGAATTAACTAATTGATATCCATGTTCAAATTGTAGGAAACTCTAATAACTGTAAGAAATTAGCAAGGAGTTTATTACCCTCAGTTATGGTCAATTTTCATATCTACAAAGTCTCCCAAAAGCTTGGCCATGAGTTGCAGCACATGCACCCACACTTCTGTGAAACCATGATGCCATGGAAGAAAAGCATAAGCTACTGCTGGCCCTTCATATATGAAAAAATAATGAGAAATACACACACACACACACACACACACCCCAAATACACACAGGGTGTGTATTTCCTATTTGCATGTATATATGCAGTTTGGGCATTCTAAGAACAGTTATTAACTTAATTTACAACGTTTGACTCCTTTTTGAAATGTTTAGTAGAAAAATCAATGCCAAATACTGAAAAATATTCTAAATCTAAAAAAAAAAAAAAAAAGAAAAATCAATGCCAGATAAAATTTCAAATCTCAAAATTAATATTATAGCTCTGTGGGACCTTGGTAAGATTCCTTAATTTTTCTGAGCTTTAAATTTTCTTCAATAAAATTAGTACAATTAAATAATAATGCCCAACTCACAGAGTTATTATAATAATTAAACTAACTGAGAAAGAAAATTCCCTGGAATACAGTAGGCTTTTGATGGACAGTAATATTCTTTCTTATCTTTCTTATTATTTTTAGAGTAGAAGGAAATAAATGAAACAAAAGTGCATGAACTAGTCTGTCAAAGAAAGACGAACACCATATGATTTCACTCACATGTGGAATTTAGGAAAGAAAACAAAGAAAGAGAGAGAGAGAGAGAAGCCAAGAAACAGACTCTTAACTATAGAGAACACACTGATGGTTACCAAAGGGTAGGTGGGGCTGGGAGTGGATGAAATAGGTGATGGCGATTAAGGAGAACACTTGTGATGAGCTCTGGGTGATGTACGGAAGTGTTGAATCACTATATTGCCCTCTTGAGAACAATATAACACTGTATGTTAGCTATACTAGAAATAAAAATAATAAAATAAAAAATAAAATAAAACAAAACAAAATAAAAACATGAACTAGAAAAAAGGAACCTTCAACTCCATGCTACCTCCTGCTACAGTATTTTCTTTTGGCTTTCTTCCTTATTTTCCAGGGTTATATTTTTGAAGGCTCTACTCTAGTTATACAAAACAAGTTGTAGAATTTCCTTCTGGAATCCAATGTGATAGGCACACTTAATGGTGTCACATTATGAGTACAGAGGACATTATTGAAGGCATCAGAATTGAGTTTTTCATGGGCAAGTTGTTTTTTTTTTTTTTCTCTTTCTTTCTTGTCTTCTTCTGGAAAACATCTTTCCCAGTTTTGAGTCACCTTAATATTAACCAAACCTATACTTTCCCCCAAAATGTGTGCAAATGGATTAATCAATATCCTTTCAATTCATTTCATTCACATTTTTATGTAAAATGTATCATTCTGGCAAGCTATACCAAAAGAGCAATGTGAATGAGAAAAAGTGAAGTTTAGACAAAATGAATCCTTCATGAAGTTTAGCTACAGAAATTTGAAATAGCTCTTTTGGATGGAGATGGACTTTTTTTTTTTTTTAATCTCTATTGATTTTATTGGTCTTTTATTGAATCACATCATCTGGTGAACCTGTTGTGAATTGCTAAGAAAGCATTACAGGAACGTGTAGCTTTCCAAAGTTTTATACTCACAGTATTTGCTCCTTCTGATTTCTTTTTCTTTTTCTCTTTCTTTTTTTTTTTTATGCTCAGTGCTAAAAGTGCACTTAAAGCACTTTTATCTAGAATTTCAATAACTCATTTGAAATATGTACTTCAAATGTTGTCTAGAAAGTAGAAGGTAGTGTTTCTTGCATCAAGAACATGACTTTGGAAGGCAGACAGTCCTAAATTTAATCTCTAGTTCTGTCATGAAATTTCTACCACCTCTTTAGGCAATTTTTTAACCAATCTGAATCTCAGTCTCCTCATGTGTAAAACAAGAGTATTTCCTTGGCTGAACTTTTGCATGAAATAAATGCAATCACGTTCAGAAAGTGTTCAACATGAGACCTGATGAATAGATCTCAAAGCCTTTCTTAATAAATACCATATCATCTAATATAAATAACTACCAGTATTGCAAAAGGATACTTTTTATATCTTTATATCCTGTTACACTAGATCTTCCAGAACTTTTTATGATAAAGGGCAAAATCAGATCACCATGATTCCTGGGCCACTATGTAACATACTGGAAAGAGAACAGGCATTTTACTTCTTCCTAACTTAGATGCTTAATCCTGGAAGATGACTTTCTCCTTTGATCCTCAGTTTCCCCATCTGTAAAATGAAAATAATATCCCTCTCAAAGAATTGCTGTTGGAATTAAATAAAGGAATGCCTCACAATGAGAAAGCACTTTATATCCAGTAACAGTTATTATTAAAAGGAATGGAACTAGAGGGTACTATGCTGAGTGAAATAAGTTAATCGGAGAAAGATAATTATCATATGAGCTCTTTGATATGAGGAATTTGAGAGGCAGGGTAGGGGTTTGTGAGGGGTAGGGAAATTAAAAATGAAATAAGATGGGATCGGGAGAGAGACAAATCATGAGACACTCAATCTCATGAAACAAACTGAGGGTTGCTGGGGTGTGGGGGAGTAGGGAAAGGGTGTCTGGGTGATGGACATTGGGGAGGGTATGTGCTATGGTGAGTGCTGTGAAATGTGTATGTAAGTTTGATGATTCACAGACGTGTACCCCTGGGGCAAATAACACATTATATGTTAATAAAAAATAAAGAGTCAAAATTAAAAATAAAAAAAGAAGAAGGAAAGATATGTTCTCTTAAAACTAACAGATCTCTGATCATCGCACTAACATAAATCAGACTTTAGTTTTCCGATATTCTTTGACATACACCATTTCACTTTATCCCTACAACAACTCCAAGAGTGGGCATGAAAGGACTCATCCTTTATCTTGTAGGTAAGAAGTCTGCAGTTCTGAGAGATTTTTGTTTCCTCTTATAACATGGCACAGTAGCTGCAGAACTAGACCCAAAAATCAGGTGTCTTACTTTCCATTCTTGGATGCGTCTTAGAATAACGTACTGCAGTCCAATTTCAGAATGGCTAACGCCTTCTGTGTTTTGATTCATTTAAGGACCTTAAGGCCGCATTCCCCTCCCCCACTCCTACACTGAAAAAGAAAGGAAAAAATCACAAGTCTTGTTTAGCTACTTCCCCTCATAATTTAGTATCAGATTTTGATTAAATGTGGTTTGTGAATTTTATTAATTTCAAAAAAGTGTCTAGAAAATTATTAAACCTGCTTTTGTTTGTGTTTATTCAATGAATAAAGTGACTTTGAAGATAGCTGTAGTATGATTTTTAAACCACATTTTGTGTTTTTACAAAGCAAACTTGAATGTTCCTGTATTTTTCCACTGCAGGTGAATTTGATATTCAAAAGAATGAGAAGACTAATGGTTCTGATTAGAGTGAAGCAGAAAGTGAGGAGGATGTGTGAATTTCCCCACACAGACATTTAGCCAGATAATTTCAGCTTGGGTGTCTGTTACTTTATTTTATTAAAAAAAAAAAAAAAAATGGCTGTCTTTCTGGAAATCCATGACTTAACTATGTACTTCAATCTTTACCTGGACTAATGTAATTTTCATATACCTAAGAACAATTTAGTAAGATAAGACACATGCAAAGCATGCATTTTCAATAAACAGGTTATTGTACTCCTTAACCTCAACATTTTCTGATTCTTAGAGGTGTCTCTGTATTAATGTCTTTTTATCTATGCAAAATAGGCATATTTATGGCATTGTCTGCATATATTTAGTTCATCATTTCTCCTTTTTTTTTTCCCAAGATTTTATTTATTTATTTGATACAGACAGAGAGTGGGCACAAGCTAGGGGAGCTGCAGGCAGGGGGAGGGAGAAGCAGACTCCCCACTGAGCAGGGATTCTGACGCAGGACTCGATCCCAGGAACCTGAGATCATGACCTGAGCTGAAGAGAGCCACTTAACTGACTGAGCCACCCAGGCGCCCTACTTCATTATTTTTCAGTCGTGATCCATTTAATAAATTTTATGTGAAAAAGAAATATTTGGTGATCAAATAAATTTTGTGTGATGCTGGGATAAATTATCTAAGTTTCTATCTAAGCAGGGGACAGTGTTATTAAAGATGGTCAGTATTATTCAACCCGGAATCATTCTTGCAAAAAACCTTTTTTTATTCTTTGTAGTTTTCCATGAGATATACTTTGAGACATACATGAGATCTTACTTGGGCTTCACATAGTGAAGATTTTAATAGTTCTGTGCCTCACTTTCCTATTTTCTGTGTTGTAAAATAATTATAGAGGATGAACTCTTCTGAGTTCCTCTGGGACTTTACTGGCTTTGGTACTGAAAGCCCTTGATCCCAGAAAAATACTGAGGTCCAGGCACCCTGAGCTGGTTGGTCACCCTTGCCAAGTTTGATGCCTATTATGTAATTTGATACTGAAAATGTGATTCCTTTTAAAATGTCTATAAGTGTTTTGATATTTCTCCTCTCAAAAGACAGTCTAAGCTTCTTTCTGTTGAATATGGACTGGCATTGGGCCTTGCTACATGAATTCTGAGGTTAGAAAATAAGAGGTAATACAATCCCCTTCTATGTGACTTGCCGTATTAGGATACATGCCTTTGGAATCCTGGGACACCATGTAAAAACTCCAGATCTCCTGAAGTTTCTTCCATGCTGGAGAGGCTGCACAGACATATAGGTGTCCTCAGTGTGCCATCTAACCCATTTTGAAAACTTTGAGTCCAGGTGCCAGTCCATTGAGCATACAAACCTCTGAGATGAGTTTGGCCTGGCTACCACTAGTTGAAATCGTGCAAACACTCAGCAAGAACTGCCTACCTGAGCATTGCTAACCTCTAAAAATGAAATATGAATAATAAATGAGAATTGTTCTTTTCATCACTAGGCTTATTACACAGCATAGATAACTGAAACAATATCAGAAACACCATTCATTCTGTCACCTTGAGAACATATTTTCCAAGTTATCCAGGCTCATTAGGACCACTAAAGACATATTTTACAAATATTTATAAAGGGAATATAACTTTATATACTGCAAGTTACAAACTCATAGACAAAAAATCTTACTAGTACAATTATAGTCAATATTTATAGTGTATTAGTTTTATGAATTTATTTACATATGTTATAAATGTGTATGTGTATATATACATAGATATATAAATCAAGTATATATATACACAAGTATATATACATATATATGAATACATATATATATGAATCAAGTATATATACATATATATGAATCAAATAACATTTATAAATACATATATACATATATAGGTATGTATTTAAATACCTTGAGTATTAAATACATATATGTACCTACTTAAATACCTTAAACTTGGGACGCCTGGGTGGCTCAGTTGGTTAAGCAGCTGCCTTCGGCTCAGGTCATGATCCCAGTGTCCTGGGATCGAGTCCCACATCAGGCTACTTGCTCTGCAGGGAGCCTGCTTCTCCCTCTGACTCTGCCTTCCACTCTGTCTGCCTGTGCTCGCTCTCACTCTCTCTCTCTCTTACAAATAAATAAATAAAATCTTTAATAAAAAAAAAAAAAAATACCTTAAACTTAAATGTATTGCTTTAGGGTCATTTGTTTATATCACCACACAATAAAAAGTAATTTATTTTAAAGAGTTAAGGGAAATATAGAAAAGCACAAATGAAAGAAAAAATTGAAGGAAGAAAAAGAAGGACCAGTGGGAGGGAAGAAGGAAAAGACACAGGAATCTCCCACATATAGCCGGTTCTCAAGACAACCTGAAAAGATATGCCTCAGGGGTCTGAGGAGAAAAACAAAAATTATAGAGCAGTTTTTACAGTTTTCTAGAAGTTGGTTTGAAAGTGATCTGGGTTAGTTCATTTCCTTTGAGCATTTGGATTCTCTGACATTAATTTAAATCACCAATGTATCTCTTCACTTCTGCTTCTACCACCACCAATTATCTGTGGGTTTTTTTTTTTTTTTTTCTTATTACTCTAGCTTCTGCTTACCCATTATGTCTGTTTACTTGTAGCTTTGGCTTCCTAATTGTTCATGATCTCGTGTAGCCTCTAACTGTATCCTTTCATGTTTTTTTATATGTAACTTAGATTCAAATTTTCCTAAGAGAAAATCTGATTAGTCCAATTAATGACCATCACCCACCCACATTTGTACAGATCCTTCATGTCAAGCCACGTCACACCTCACACCTCACACTTCACACACAATCACTGCCATAATGAGAGTCTGCTTGCATCTGATGCCTACTTGGCCCAATCAACCCTAGTTGGAGGGAGTGAGGTTACCTCTATATCACATGGGTGCTTAAGGCTGCCCCTTAAGAGTGATATATTTGGATGGTTTGAAGAAGAAGCTGTAGAATGGCAAAGTCTAGGATCAGCTTCCCAGAGTGCATAACAACATAAACATAGCATCTTTGGCTTACATATCTTCCCTGCTATCATTACCTGGGTTATTATTATACTGTATTAAAAAAAAAGAAAAGAAAAGAAAAGAAAAAGTCCCCTGAAAGCTCTCCTTGATTCTAGCCTTATCTGTTTCTAATGTATTTTGCATAGTGCTTTAAGGAATAACAATCCGATGTACTGTGTTAATACTGTTTTCCTGCTTCAATCTTTCATCATTGAGAATTCATGTTCTTTACCACAGTTTAAAGCATCTTTCAAAATATAGCTCTTTACTCTTTCTCAAACTTTATCCTTTTAATGAATCTTTGTCCCATCCATATGTGTTTCTTTTTCTTTTCTTTCTTTCTTGCCTTTTTTTTTTTTAAGATTTTATTTATTTATTTGTTAGCCAGAGAGAGAGCACAAGCAGGGGGAGCAACAGGCAGAGAAGGAGAATCAGGCTGTGCACTGAGCAAGGAGCTGGATACGAGACTCGATCCCAGGACCCTGGATTCAAAACCTTAGCCAAAGGCAGATGCTTAACTGAGTGAGCCACACAAGCATCCCTTCCACCCATATTAAAGTGTTTACCATCCACTAATAACTTCTTGAATCTTTATGCCTTTGCTCATACTGTTTCCTTTTGCAATACCCCAGTCTTCTTTCTCCTAACTCTAAACCAAAGCATTCTTTAAGGTCCATATCAAAAGCTACATTTTTTTTAATGAAAATGTCCTGCATTATCACATTTGGAAGTGACCTTCACTTCTCTAATATTACATACATGTTTTAAGGAGTGGCTATATTTTCACAATTATATAATATATCATTCTACTAGATTACAAGCTTCTTTAAAGATTTATTTATTTATTTATTTATTTATTTGACAGAGAGAGATCACAAGTAGGCAGAGAGGCAGGAAGAGAGGCAGGCAGAGAGAGAGGAGGAAGCAGGCTCCCTGCCGAGCAGAGAGCCCGATGTGGGACTCGATCCCAGGACCCTGAGATCATGACCTGAGCTGAAGGCAGCGGCTTAACCCACTGAGCCACCCAGGCGCCCTAGATTACAAGCTTCTTAAGGATGGTACTTTTTAAAAAAATTTTAAAAGCATTATTTGTCCCCTCTCCTTTCTTACCAAGGCTTTCAAAAGAGTGCTATGAATTTAATATATGAAATTTGCTAAATAAATGTGTAATTTAGCAAGTCCAAGAGAAAAAGTCAAAGAGGATAAAATTAGGGGGTCATAAGCAAAAATTACTAAAATGTTAAAAACATGAAGGACACATAATAGATGAGAGTAGTTTAACATTTTGAGGGTTTATGTTTGGAGAAAATGAACATAAAGAATTTAGAATAATGGCCAAAATATTTTTATTCATTCACTTATTCATACATTTATTCCACAAGTATTTTTTTTAATAATTATTCTGTTAGAAATGTAGGAATACAGTGGGGCGCCCGGTGGCTCAGTGGGTTAAAGCCTCTGCCTTCGACTCGGTTCATGGTCTCAGGGTCCTGGGATCGAGCCCCGCATCGGGCTCTCTGCTCAGCAGGGAGCCTGCTTCCACCTCTCTCTCTGCCTGCCTCTCTGCCTACGTGTGATCTCTGTCTGTCAAAAAATAAATAAATAAATAAATGTTTAAAAAAAAAATGTGGGACTACAGAAACAAATAAGACAGTGAGTTTCCCTATCTTTAAGGCACTTGAATTCTGTCAATGGAAACTAAAATTAAACCAGCAAAATCAGCATGTAGCCTAGTTTCCAATATTAATGAATTTTCTGAAAGAAACTAATTGGAAAAGAACTGGCTTATTTTTGACAGACAAGGAAAAACTGATGATTGATTGATCGATTGATTGATTTAATTGGAAATGGACATCTAAGCAGGATCTGACAAAAGGTGGTAGAGCTTCTTATGCAAAGGTCTGAGAGAAAATATTTCTAAGCAGAAGGGAGAAGAAAGGCAAAGGTCTTAAGATGAGAAATGCAAAAAGGCCAGTGTGGTTAGAGCAAAGTGCAGGACAGAGGAGTAGAAAAGAGACATGGATCCTGTAGATCTCACAGGACTTGGGAAAAGCTTTAATTTTTTTTTTAAGTTTGGTGAGAAGTCACTGGAGAGTGATGATGCTTGGACAGCCATGAGTTAATTTATAGTTTTAAGAGATAAGTCTGTCATCTTTGTAAAGAATAGCTTATAAGGAATGAGAGAGGACATGGGGAGGATCAGTTAAGGGGACATTTCAGGATGCCAGAGTTGTTGATGAGGATTTAGATAATCATGACTATGGTTAAGAAGTAGTCAGATTCAAAAAAAAAAAAAAAAAAAAGAAGTAGTCAGATTCAGTATTCATTTTTAAAAGGAGACTACATAACATGACAATAGAATGAGTATAGAGGTTTCTGTTATCTTTACCAGGATTCTTTAAGGGTAGTAAAAGGCAATAAAGTCAAAATTCTGGTATATTTTGATTTTTTTTAATTAACAAAGTAGTAACATATTAAATAAATATCAAGTGATCTTACAAATCACCCCCCCAAAAATCATAAAGAATGTACAATTCTATGAAGTTTTAATTGATTTCTCATGATAACATTTGTTTATTCAGTGAGGTTATTTTTTGCTATAATATGTTTTACTTTTGAAATAGCTATTTTATGTTATTTAGAAAATACATTGCAAATATTATTTAAATTTGACTCCTTCTGAGAAACCTTTAATAAACTAAATTAACAATTATTGCATGCAACAACAACAAAAAACAAGCAAAAAGCACTATATTTATCTAGTTTCTTCACACTGTTCAGATTTAAGAACATTCATTTTTTCAGACAAAATGGATGTGGATTTTTTTACCAGGAAAATGAATTGGTGTTACCACAGTCTGCTAAATTTTGTCCTTTGATGGTATCTAGAAGAATTTTCCCAAACCATGTCTATTATCCCATGACAATAAATCAATGGGATTGTTTTCTCCTTTTTTCAAACATGCTCATAATACAAAAGGATTTGATAATAAATTATTTTTATTACTCCTCTTTTCATAAATATGAATCCTAGTCAACAGAACACATTCAAATAAGGAAGATAGCAATATTTTTTGTAAAGACATATAACTTTCTGTCATATGTAGATTTGTAATACTGTTATTTTTTCAGATACAGTTTTCACCCCCTTTTTTCCTCTTGCTATCTGAGAATTACTCAATATCATTTTATAATGTATATTTTTATTGATAAATTGACCTTTTTATCTTTTAATCTTTTTCTCACACTTTTCTTATTCATAATTTTATTTTGCTTTTTTGTGCTGTCTGTAAGTTTCTTCTTGGCAGTTTTCATGGTCCACAATTTCCAATGGAAAATCTGCTGCCAGAACCTTCTTTCCTCTAGTGTTAATGGCTGCTCTTGAGAACCTGCCCTGCCCTCCATCATCTAATTTGAGTCGATGAGGGGGCAGACAAAACAGATGGTTGGCACAGGATGGGATGATTCACTGTTTGAAATCATGGTGAAACATTTTTGAAATTGGTGAGGGAGAGGGAAGCCTGACATTTGACAGAGCCATATAAGAACAGCAGTATCCAGACAAAGTTCAGTTTAATTTTGACTGTTATATTCCAGATGTACTGATCATATGATTACAATTTTAAGATTATATCGAGAATATACCTTTTCCCAAATGCACTATATTCATTTCGGCCAAATGAGCGATAGCGAGTGCCAATGACAGAACTATTCTCAAAGTTACCTTGCTGTCCTTGTTCTTGGTACTTTTCAGAACTGACTGAATATCTCCTCTACCTCTATTCACGTGAAGCTTACATTTTTTGCATAATGTATCTCCATGTCAAATAACTGATTTCTTCACAAATTGTGGATGCAAGGAACCACAAACTACTTTGTAGGGGAAGAAGTTAACTATATATGTTTCATTTGCATTCTCTTTATACTCAAGAGCCACAATTTTATGGCATTAAACTCTATAACTAAAAAATACTTGTCATACTGAATCGGTTGTGAAAATATAAAGAAATGATATAAAGACAAAATTTAGCATACAGAAATTTAGAATTTAAAACACTTTTTAATATGTATACAAAGGTTTCTTAATGGAAATGAAATAGAACAAAAGATATCGTAAATTCACCATGATGAAATGATATTGTAGACTATGCATTCTAGACAGAGGAAATATCATCTTAAATGGGCAAAAATTGGATTTGGGGGTATAAAAACTAAAGGGCACATTACATAAGCAGATATACAATATTTTGTGATGTTCAAATGTTATGGGATGTAACATTAGGAAAATAAATATTTTGAAAGATTCTTCAGGGGAAATGTAATACAAAAAGCAAACCAGCAGACAAAACAACAAAACTTTGAGAAACACTGTGATACACAAATCAAGTTTTCTTTCTCCCAGTTCAATGAAAATAATGGTTCTATGATTCACCTTTCAAGTTATTTTCATGTATCTGTAACTATAAATGCCTATAATAGTGTTTGTCAGCATGATACACTGAATATCAAATAATACTCAGCAAAGTCATGAATTTACACAAACTTCTTTGGAAAGGAAATATTTAAAGACTAAAATGTACTAAAAATTCAGGATGTGAGGATCTAATGCATAGTCTTAAGTGAGCAAATAATGGGCAGTGGTTTTTTTTTTTTTAATTAACATATACTGTATTATTTGCCCTAGGAGTACAGGTCTGTGAATCATTAGGCTTACACATTTCACAGCACTCACCACAGTAATGGGCAGTGTTTAAACATATACTCAAATACAGTGTTTTGCATATAGGAAGTTTTTTTTTTCATGGTTGTATTTCTTATTTTTATTCATTTATTTTTTAAATAAAGTTTCTATTTTAATTCCAGTTAGTTGATATAAAGTGTAAGATTAGTTTCAGGTGTACAATATAAGATTCAACACTTCTGTGCAACAACCAGTGCTCATCACAAGTGCCTTCCTTAATCCCCATCACCTATTTAACCCAACCTCTCACTCACCTTCCTTTTGGTAACCATCAGTTTGTTCACTATAGTTAAGAATCTGTTCTTGGCTAGCCTCTCTCTCTTTTTCCTCTTTGTTCATTTGTTTTGTTTCTTAAATTCCACATGAGTGAAATCATATGGCATTTATCTTTCTCTGACTGACTTATTTCACTAAGCACAGAACTCTCTAGCTCCATCCATGACAAATGGCAAGATTTCATTCTTTTTATTGTTGAGTTTTCTATACACACACACACACACACACATATGTGTGTGTGTGTGTGTGTATAGAAAACTCAAGAGCCACAATTTTATGACATGAAACTCTATAACTAAAAAATACTTGTCATACTGAATCAGTTGTGAAAATATAAAGAAATGATATAAAGACAAAATTTAGCATACAGAAATTTAGAATTTAAAACACACTTTCTAATTTGTATACAAAGGTTTATTAATGGAAATGAAATAGAACAAAATATAATATACATATACATATGTGTATATATATATATCACATCTTCTTTATCCATTCTTCAGTCAGTGGTCACTTGAGCTGTTTCCATGATTTGGCTATTGTAGATAATGCTGCTATAAACATCAGGATGCATATATCCCTTTAAATGAGTGGGGTTTTTTTGTTTGTTTGTTTGTTTGTTTGTTTTTTGGGTTTTTTTTTTTTTAGGTAAATACTTAGTAGTGCAATTGCTATATTTTACATTAGTTCTATGTTTAACTCTTTGAGGAAACTCCATATTGTTTTCCAGAGTGGCTGTCCAAGTTTTCATTTCCACCAATAGTGCAAAGGAGTTCTTTCTCCACATCTTTGCCAATACCTGTTGTTTTTTGTGTTGTTGATTTTTGTCATTTTGACAGGTGTGAGGTGATATCTCATTGTAGTTTTTGATTTGAATTTCTCAATAATGAGTGATGTTGAACATTTTTTCATGTGTCTGTTAGTCATTTGGATGTCTTCTTTAGAAAAATGTCTATTCATATCTTCTGATGACTTTTAATTGGATTATACATTCTTGGGTTGTTGATTTTTCTAAGTTCTTTATATATTTTGGATTTTAACCCTTCATCAGATAAGTAATTTGAAAATAACTTCTCCCATTCTATAGATTGCCTTTTAGTTTTGTTGGTTGTTTCCTTTGCTGGGCAGAAGCTTTTCATTTTAATGAAGCCTCAATACTTTATTTTTGATTTTGTTTTCCTTGCCTCAGGAGATATATCTAGAAAGAAGTTCTAAGGCCAATGACAAAGAGGTTTCTGACTATGTTCTCAGCTAGATTGTTATGATTTCAAGTCTCACATTTAGTCTTTAAAACCATTTTAAATTTATTTTTGTGCTTTGTGTAAGAAAGTGGTCCAGTTTTGGGGGCGCCTGGGTGGCTCAGTGGGTTGAAGCCTCTGCCTTTGTCTCAGGTCATTGTCTCAGGGTCCTGAGTTCGAGCCCCACGTCGGGCTCTCTGCTCAGCGGGGAGCCTGCTTCCCTTCCTCTCTCTGCCTGCCTCTCTGCCTACTTGTGATCTGTCTGTCAAATAAATAAATAAAATCTTTAAAAAAAAAGTGGTCCAGTTTAATTCTTTTGCATGTGGCTGTCGGTTTTCCCAATATCATTTGTTGAAGAGACTGTCTTTTTCCCATTGGATATTAGTTCCTGCTTCTTTGCTGATTAATTGACCATGTGGTTGTGGGTTAAGAATGTTAACCAAATATCATCATCATCATCATCAAGCCATTCTACACAGTATGTCCTTGAAGACATTTCTTAGCACTAAGGCCATGTGAAAGAGATTATAACTTCTAATGTTTATACTTTGCCAATATTAATGTAATAGCAAAATTAATTAATGTAATGGCAAAAAGAAAGAAAATGAGAAAAGAACAATAAAAGTAGAAGGATTGAGCTCAACAACTCTTTGTGCACAACATGCAGATAAACACCTTATAATATTGTTTAAATATTTTTATTATATGCACTACAAGTATTTTAGTCAGAAACCTATATAATCTGAAAGGCTACAGAAGCAGTTCAAATATAAGAAAAAAAATGATGAAAATAATGGAGCATTTTGAGTGTAATAATGAATTCAAGGTGATAAAAAGCTAAACACATTGGGTTTCTAGAAATACATTCTTGATGATTTATTAAAAAACAGTTTGCCCACTGGCTTAGGCCAAAGCTCAATAATGAGGGAAGAGGCTTACATACTTAGCTATAGCTATTGTAACCCTTATCCATAGTAAATAAATTCTGTTGATTTATTTTAGTCCATTTCCAGATGACAAATAACATGATGATACAACTTGATTCTGTTTTGTTATCAGTATGGTGTTTCATGTTATCAATACAGTGTTATCAATATGCTTTTTGTTATCAATATAGTTTCTACAACCATACATAGAAAATGTCTGTATGTGTATTTTATGTACTAAACAGATATTTTTGAAACTTAACAAAGTTTCATAATAATAATAAATATAAATAAATATAATAAATAAATAATATAATAAATAAATTAATGATATGAAGAGAAACAGAATGTATATTTGGGTAAATTATAGGAGTAAGGAAATTAACTTTAGGATTGCCAGTGCCTGAAACTGCTCCACAAAGTATTAGACAGGTCAAATATAAAATATGCTGTGTCCAATTGGCCTCACATAGCTTTGAAATTTATTGTACCTTTCAAAGCAATAGAAAGCCATAAGGAATTCCTAACATAGTCAGGGTTAAACTATAATTAAATTTACTGCTCAGCCAGCTAAATTAGAGTACAAGTATATGTTCAGCTTTTCTTTTTTGAACACCATTCTATTATATAACATATAATCTTATCATTTCTTCTCTCTTTATTGATTGTAATATTGGGGGCATATTATTGATTCTTAAATTAGGTTAGAAACCAATGGACACTACTTCACTTAGGCAGCTTTATAAATTTAATCTTTGAAATTTACATATTATGTTTGTGAACAGTCATCCACTTGCCTTCCCAAGTTATATCAATCTGAATGTATTACCAAGTTTACTTAAAATAAGCTATGGTTAATATTTTTAAGAATATGAGAGAAAGTTAGACATATACAAAATCAGATGAGATAAAAATTATGAGAAAATTCAATAGAAATGTTATAAATGAAGAGCTCAGTAAAAGAGATGTAGAATATCTTCATTAAGCAATAAATATAATCAAAACATCACAAAACAGCCAAGTTAAGAATCAGTGAATTTGAAGATGGGTCAATATAAATTATTCAAACTGAAGAATAAAGATAAAATAGTTTGGGGAGGAGTCAAGATGGCAGAGAAATATCAGGCTGAGATGACATTAGGTAGCAGGAGATCAGCTAGATAGTTTATCAAACCATTCTGAACACCTACAAATCCAACAGGAGATTGAAGAGAAGAACAGCAATTCTAGAAACAGAAAATCGGACAGTTTCTGAAAGGTAGGACCTGCAGAGAAGTGAATCCGAAGCAACGGGAAGATAGACCACAGGGGGAGGGGCCTGCTCCTGGCAAGTGGCGGAATAACAGAGCACAAAATCAGAACTTTTAAAAGTTTGCTCTACTGAGGGTCATCACTCCAGAGGCTAAACAGGATGAAGCCCACGCAGGGACAGCGTAGCCTCAGGTCCCACGGGGTCACAGAAAGGTCGAGGTTGTCTGTCACAGAGCTTGCAGGTATTAGAGCAAGGAAGCTGGCTACAGAGATGAAGCCAAAAAGTGAACTCTCAATTCAGGGTTACTTTAAACTGTAATCCATGGCACAGTCAGACCACTGCTCTGTGAGCAAGGACCCCACAAGATCCACGGAGAGCCCCCTGGAAGAGCACAGGAATCTGCTGGGTTTGGAGACTCTAGGTGGAGCTGTGTGCCAGAGACAGAGATGCTTGGTCATAGACTGACTGAGCTCAGAGCACGGCCAGAGGCCAGGGAGAGGGGAGTGATTGAGCACTTTTCTCCAAGGGCACACTGAGGAGTGGGGCCTGGAGCTGTCGGGTCTTCTGGGCCAGAGCTCTCGGTTTCTCTGGGCCGGAGATCAGGAGGCCGCCATTTTCATTCTCAGCCTCCGGAACTCTACGGAAACCATTCAGGGAACAAAAGCCCCCAAAAGCAAACCCAAGCAGATTACTTAGCCCGGCCCCTGGTAAGGGCAGTGCAATTACACCTTCAGGCAAAGACACTTGAGAATCAATACAACAGGTCCCTCCCCGAGAAGAGACACGAGAAATCTGGCCAAGACCAAGTTCACTTACCAAGGAGAACAGCGGAATTCCAGAGGAGGAGAAAGCAAAGCATGGAATTCAGGGTTTTCTCCCCATGATTCTTTAGTCTTGCAAAATTGATTAACTTTTTTAATTTTATTTTTTTCATATGCAAAAATTTGTTTAACTTCTACTCTTTCTTTTTTTAACATTTTTTAACTAGTTTATCTTAACAATACCTTTCATGAAAAAAATATTTTTTGAAACTTGAAACAAACTGAGGGTCACCGGGGTGAGGGGGTAGGGAGATACAACAAAAAAGCTCCAGGCACAAGTGATTTTATTGATAAATTCTACCAAGCATTTAACAAAGAAATAGCATCAATTTTGCACAACTTCTTGGAGAAAATAGAAAAGACTATAATGCTTTCCAGCTTATTTTATGACTCCTGCATTACCCTGATACCAAAACCAATAGACTGTGAAAGTGAAAAATGTTAATTTTACAATGGAGAGATTTGATGGACACAACTTTAACAAAATGATCAAGTACAATGTTACTTTTTAAGCCATGTGATATCATTTACCACCTGATACAATACAATTCTTTCCAAAAGCCTTAACTTCAGTCTAATCATGAGAAAAAAAACAGACAAGCCCAAGCTGAAGGTACCTGACCACTATTCTTTAAAATGGCAAGGGTGTAAAAGACAAAGAAAACCAACAACCTTTCACAGAATAGAGAGGACTAAAGAAAGACATGACAACTAAATGCAATGTCGTATTTGGGGGTGGATATTAGAAGAGAAAAGTACACTGTGGAAAAACTAGAAATCTGAATAGAACCTGTAGCTTAGTTAATGGTATTGAACCAGTATTAATGTCAACATTTTCATAAATGTACCTTATTTATGTAAGATGTTAACACTAGAGGAAGCTGAATGAAAGATAAGACAGTTTTCTGTACTATTTTTGCAAATCTTCTTTACCTTTAAAATTATTTTAATAACAATTTCTAAAAATATATTTAAAACACTAACAATGTCCTTCTATAAGGTCCATTTGGTCAAATATGTTCTTGCTCTGTTTATATGTTTATATGGTACCTTGGCATGCAAATTTGTCCTGAACATTATTAAAATATTATCTATAGTTTATATACTCTAGTAAAAACAGAATTTCATAGAAGAGTATGAAAGATTGCATTTTAAACAGTAAATTTTACCAAAAACCATTTCTTTATTTAAGAATTTCAAAAATATAAAATGTCATTTGTGTTGCTATCCTTATATTAAAATTCATTCTTAATGGACACTAATAAAAGATATTTACTAGTTGGCTAGGTTACTTTTTCACATTTTTGTTTAAAATCATTTTGTTTAAAATCAAAACAATTCATTTTGTTTAAAATCAAACATTTTAGTAAGTAACAAAACAACAAAATAAATAACAAAACAATAATAAATTCATATAAATATGTTTTCAAAAATAATTTAGTATAATTTTAATGATTATTATAAATTTAACTGATAATTCAATTTTAGTGATCAACACCTATTTTTATTTTTTTAAAGATTTTATTTATTTGCCAGAGAGAGCGAATACACAGAAGCAGGCAGACAGGCAGGCAGAGGCAGAAAGAGAAGCAGGCTCCCTGCCGTGGAAGGACCCCCATGTGGGACTGCATCCCAGGACCCTGGGATCATGACCTGAGCCGAAGGCAGTGGCTTAGCCAACTGAGCCACCCAGGCATCCCAACACCTATTTTTGTTATAACCAAAATGTCAGTTGGATAAAAATGTTTCTCTTGAATAAGTAATATATGCACAGATTGAGTTATTTCTATATAGGGATGCAATTTCAAAGTCAGAAAAATTATAAAGACTTTTTAATCCGGTAAGATATTCTCTTAAAGACAGGTGAAAGATTGAGGTTTGGAAAGGTTAAGTGACTGTCTAAATATCACATTGTTATCAAGAAACTCAGAAGAAAAACTCAGGTTTTCTGACTCCAGAACAGTTGTTTTATTCATGCTACACTATGGAATGTCAAAGAAAAATGAATCAAGAGGATTCAAACAAAAAAAAGGCAAATGAAGCAAGTACACAAATCTAGAAGGTAGAATATTCTGTGGGAAAGCTGGCTTGGGCTCCTTATGAGAAGGGAGCTATATTAGATTACATTCTATTTAAGGGAATAACAATTGGTAACAGTGCCTTGTCTGGGACTGTATACAGACTTCAGGAAATGTTAATATTGTTAATATTGTCTATATATTAGATGAAATGATAATTTACTGAAATGAAAAGATTGAGATCAATGAATGAAAAATCAAGATTACAAAATCGACATAGTATCTATGTAATTTTTCTCTAATCTAAAGCTATTATAAAACTAAAGTTTATTAAAAAATGATTGGAGTCATATGTTTGTTGTGCCTCTAGGTGGTTTGCGTGTAAATATACACATATATAAATATACACTAAAATAGCAGCAGATACAATTTGTGGATAGTGAGAATATAATATTTTCTCATACTTTACTTTTGTTTGTCTAAATTGCCATGAATTTGTGCAGTACATATTTATGACTTCTGCAATAATAAGAGGTTATTTTTTTAAATAAAAGAAAATTTCTTACATTACTTTAAAATAGAAAAATGAAAACCACCAAAAAAAAGACATGAGTGTTTCATTTATGGCAATACAGCCAATCAAGACAGTGAAAATACTTCAGATTCTTATGTATAGAGAGTCCAAATTCACCAATTATTTACATTTTAAAAACAATTTTAGAAGACATTTTTAATCTTTCATACTCAACTCCTACTGATTTAAAGAAAATGATAGGAAACCATTTCAGCAAAAATCAAGTTATAAATATCAGCAATAAAAATTCAGTTCAAAGTTCTCAGAATGAAGCTGAATTATTCAAGTAAATTGATTACACTGCCCTAAATCTGTGTAGTTCAATGAACATGTTCAATAATACCAATAAATTATTTTTAGCTTTGAAATTATCAGAATATATATTAGAAGCACTAAGAAAAGATTTTATTTCTTATTCTTCCAAGTGCTAATGTTAGCAATTCAACCTAAAGATAAAAATACCCTTTTTATATGTTATTAATAACTGTGATGTATGTATTTTTATGCTTTTTCTGAACTTTGTACATTCCGCAGAAGCATCTCAATCAGTAATAAATTAGCACAGAAGTACTTTGTAATTATTCTATAACTGACATGAAAAATAAGTACAGAAAGGAATAATCCAAACTTTAAGAATTTATTTCTTTCTTTCTGACAACAACTCACAATCATCAAAGCAGACTTTACTGTTTTAAAATGTGTATTCTGGATTTTGCAATGTATTTCTCTCAATGCATAGTTTTAAAACAAATTACAGAGCAATTCTAATTTGCAAGAAAAATACAGTAAGTATTTTGCTCCCCAACAGTTAGAAACTTCAAAGCCTAGATAATACTGAACAGAAAAAACAAGTCAGTAATTTTATAACACAATCAATTGATCGATTCATAGAGTCTTATCTGATCTTACTGACAATGAAAAATGAAAGAACCATCTGTATCCTGTACCACTGTCACTTAAAGTATGCTGTGGAAAAAGCTGTCCCACTTTCCCACACTTAATAGAATTTATTTTTATGTCATTTAGAATGGAAAGGAACAGGAAAACTGCTAGCCTAGAAGCCAAAGATGAATCCAAATGCAATTACACTTAACAGTATTTCATTCAAAGTTATAAAATATTCTTCTATTTGTAAATTTGATGAATATTTGGGTGTGTATATATAGTTTCCAACAATTCAGCAAAAATGGAGAATACTAGCAAATAGAAAAAGAAGCAAATAATATAAAGACTCAGAGACTAGTTTTAGAAAATAAAACAAAAATATTTTCTGAAGTAGAATAGGAACATGATTGTTTTACGCTTTACTTAATTAAATATTTCGATAGTGGTTTATTTCTGAAATTTTCAATGTTTTGCCATGTAAAGATTTCTTGTTTCAAAGTTGTCATTTTGATGGAAAAAATAGATCTAATTCATTCCTGTCCATTGTATTTTTTATACCACATTTTGATATCTTGTTGAAAAATAATATATATTTTATCATTATTTACAGATATCTTCTAGTCTCTGTTAGAGTAAAAATATGGATTTTTTCTTCATATTTAACTAAACTCAACATTAAACGCATACTTTTTTGAGTCCTGAACTTTTATTTTTTAATATGGCAGAGAAAATGTGTAAATGTGTAGAAACCCCTTCCATATAGTTCTACTAAAACATCAGATTAAAAGAAATTGTGTGAGTTGGGGCACCTCTGGATGGCACAGTTGGTTGAACATCGGCCTTCAGTTTGGGTCATGATCTCAGTGTCCTGGGTTTGAGACCCATGTTGGGCTCCCTGCTCGGTGGGGAGCTTGCTTCTTCCTCTTCCTCTGTCCCTCTTTCCTTTGTGTTCCCTCTCTCTTTATCTTTCAGATAGGTAAGTATACTCTTTAAAAATAAAAAAATGCACATTTTTTAAAAAGAAATTGTGTGTGTATTTGTGTGTTTGTGTTCGTATATAGGTGGGAAATTAAGGTTTTTTGTTACAGGCCAAAAATAATGAAGAAGGTGCACATCATGAGCAAAAATAAACACTGATGCCACAGTTTGCCATGGAAACATAATAATCTTTACTGGCTTTGGGCAAGAGTGGCTTGGATCACGAGTTTAAATAATAATGGAAAAGAGACAAAGAGTTTTTAAGACACATTAAACCATGAATTAACAACAACAAAAAACCCATCTAACCAGAGTTCCAGAAGAATTAAGAAGACAGCTAGAGAGAAGCATTATTCAAAATAATATCTGGTGAGAATTTTCTTGAATTAATACAATAATCATTCTTGGGTGCAGGAAGCCAATTCAACCATGAGTTGTAAAAACATGGAGAAATCTGCACCTGTATAAACCACTGAAAAACTGAAGAATAGCAATGAAGAAAAGAAATATTAAAAGCGGCCAGAGGAGAAAAATGTAGACAAACTAAAAATAAGTAACAAGAACAAGAGTTAACTTTTTTAAGAGTAAAAATGGAAGCAAGAACAAAAATTGATTTTATTTTCAAAGTAATAAAGTGGTTAAAAAACTGTTTATCAGAATTTTATGCTCAGTGTTATGGGTTGAATTGTGTCCCCTAAAAAGATAACTTGAAGTTCTAAAACTTAGTACTTCAGAATGTGACTTTTTTTGGAAAAGGGGCATTTAATTATTTAATTATTTAGTTAAAATGAGGTCATACTGGAGTTAGCTGAGTCCTTAACCTGATAAGACTGGTGTCTTTAAAAGAGGAAAAGAGAGAGACAAAGACACACAGGAGAGGAAGTCATAAGGCAGAGGAGGTAGATTTAAGTCCTGTAGCTGCAAAACAAGGAATGCCAAGAATTGTGGGTAAACCACCAGAAGCTAGAAGAAGCAAGTACACATTGTCTTTTAAGGATTTTGGAGGGAACATTGCCTTACTGACACTTTAATTTCAGACTTGAGACACCAAACTGTGAAACAATCAATGTGTGCTGTTTTAAGTCACCTAGTTTGTGGTAGTTTGTTATAGCAGCCTTGGGTAACTAATTTACTCAGGTAAACTGCATTTTAGGGATTTGTGGACAAATATCTTAAAAATAATAAAGAAGATTACTTTCGAAGGGATGTGAAAGAAGTAGTAGGGCAGGAGCCAAGAATTTGGTAAATTTTATGTCTCTGAAAAAAATTGACTACATGAAGCAATACCAATGTCAAAAACAAAAACACCAATGTTATTTACTTTCTATAGATAAAAAGAAAGATAAAATATTGGATCACAATAATACAGAATCCAATAAGGGTGTTTTTAATTGAAGAATAATTCTAAAGTACTTATACTATTTGAGAAGAGGTTAAAAAATATTAGCCCTAGATTTTTAGTTGAATTCATATGTTGTTGAGATTTTCTAGGAAAAGAAAACTATAATTTCCAAAATAATAAGAAAAATATATAATGAGATAGAGATGAGAGGAATATCAACCAATCCAAAAGTGGATTAAAAAGAAAACCAATAGGGCACCTGGGTGGCTCAGTGGGTTAAGCCGCTGCCTTCGGCTCAGGTCATGATCTCAGGGTCCTGGGATCAAGCCCCGCATCGGGCTCTCTGCTCAGCAGGGTACCTGCTTCCTCCTCTCTCTCTCTGCCTGCCTCTCTGCCTGCTTGTGATCTCTCTCTGTCAAATAAATAAATAAAATCTTAAAAAAAAAAAAAGAAAACCAATAAAAGTAGTAACATTTAAAATTGTAGACAGTTCTAAACAAAATATAAATCTAAGTAATTTGTAACTACATCAATTTTAAAAGAAGGTTTATCAGGTAGTTTTTTTTTTTTAAGGTTTTAAACAGTTTATGTTAAAGTAAAAACACAAAAATACTAAAGGTAAAGATATAGGAAATGATATATTTGTTCAATATTAACTATAAGAAAACTGTTATAGCTATATTAGTATCAGATTAAATTCAGCAGGAAGTAAAGGCAATTCTAAACAAGTACATACCCAAAATGAAACTTCAAAAATGGACAAAACTATAAGAAAAAATGAAAATGAATAATTTTGCTATCATATTGGGAAATTTAAATATATTACTCTTATGCACATCACTTTGATATATCCAAAAGGCAATAAAAAGTAGTAAGAATTTTAACATCATTTCACTCCTGATGGATTGGTCATATGTCAAACATTGCACCAAAGCCACAGTAGCATCAATCCACAAGAAAATTTCTGAAAATAGAAAATGCAGTAAAGTTAATCAAATATTCAAAGCAAAAGTATGCAATATATCTGGGGTTTATAAAATATATAGAGGTGAGATATATAAAACAAGAAAACAACAAAGAAAGGCTAGATATTTACCCCTAAAATATTAGTCTATTCTACATGGAGTATTATAATATTGTACATAGACTGTGGTAAGTTTAAGATGTGTATTATACCTCTAGAGCAATTATTAACAAGCTAAAACAAAAAGTAAATCTTATAAGCCAACAGGGTAAATAAAATGAAATCATTAAAAAATGCTCAATAGTTCAAAATAAGGGAAAAAGAAAAAAATAGAAACAAAGTAAAGATAAGTCAACTAGAAAACAAATAGTAACAGAAGCTTTGAATGTAAACATATTAATAATTGCATTAATCCAAGCATTGTATTAGAGATTATAACGATAGAGCAAATGAAGAACCAATCATATACTATTTATAATACATGGTTTTTAATCATAAAACACAGGTACATTAAATGAAATAGAATAAAAACATGTACTGTTCAACCTCTGACTACATGAAAGGTGAAGTGATTATATTAATATCATGTAGGTAAGACTTCAGGATGAGGACTAGTACCAGAGACAAGAAGATTGATCAGAATGATAAATGTGTGTAGTCATCTGGTAACAGAGCTTCACAATAAATGTGCAACAACTGATATAAATGAAAGAAGAAACTGAAACAATTCTATTTGGAGATATTGATACTTTTGTCTCAAAAATTACTAGTTTATGGGTTCTTGGCTGGCTTAGTGAGTAGATTGTGCAATTCTTGATCTCAGGATTGTGGGTTTGAGTTCCATGTTGGGTGTAGAGATTACTTAAAAATAAAATAAAATAAAAAGAAATTATTAGTTTAAGTAGAAAAAACAGTATAAATAAACATGTGAATAATATTAAAAACCAACTTGACTTAATTAACATTTAAAGGACACTGCCATTTCCACCATCAAAACCAAAATACAGAGGGGCACCTAAGTGGTTCAGTCAGTTGAGCATTGGACTCTATTGTTCATGATTTCAGGGTCCTGAGATCAAGCCACTGAGATGGAGACTCACACTCAGGGTGGAGTCTGCTTGAGGTAATGTCTCTCTGTTCCTTTCCCTACACTTATGCTTTTTCTCTATCTCTCAAAAAATAAATAAAATAAATCTTAAAAAAAAGAAAAAAAAACCTAAATGCATATTCTTTCCAGGTACACATGGAACATTCACTAAGATAATGTATATGGTAGGCCAATAAATTTAATGACATTTATATTATTTACACTAAGAATATAGAGACTATATGCTTTCCTTTAAGACTGAAATAGGCAAAAATGACTCATCTTACTACTTGTATTAATTAAAATACTGGAAGCCTTACCTTGCATATTAATACAAGAAAAAGAAATGAAATACTTACGTAGTGAGCCTGGAGAAATAATACTGTATTTCCTTGGAGAAAGGATATTCTTGTACATATCCTAGGAATCTACAAACTACCACTAGAACTAATAATTTCTAAGATAATGGGAAGTAAGGTCAATATACAAAAAAAAATCAATGCATTTCTATAATTTAGCAATGAATAATCAGAAAAATAAAATTTAAAACTAATTAAAATCTCAAAAAAATTTAAAAAATGGATAAATTTAACAAAATATGTGAAAAAATGTATCCCAAAGCTATTAAGTAATTAAATGTTCCATGCTTTGGAAGAATAATTGTTAAGATGCCAGTTCTCCAGATTGTTCTATCAACTTAATGTAAACCAAATAAAAATTTCAACAGGCATTGTGTGTGTGTGTGTGTGTGTGTGTGTGTGTAATTTGAAAAGCTGGTTCTGAAGGTAAAGGATATGGAATAGCCAAACCAACCTTGAAAAGATGACCAATGTTAGGGGGACAGATACAACCTGATTTAACATCTCTCTAAAAAGATAAGATAATCATGATAACATGATGTTGATAATGGAGATTCATCAATCTAACAGAATATCTGTAGGGTTGATTGATTTCTGACAATGGTGTCAAGGTAATTCAATGGGGAAAACACTCTTTTCAAAAGATGTGCTGGAAAACCTGGATATCCGAGTGGAAAAAAAAAAAAAAAAAAGAGGTACGTCTTAACTTTTTTGTTTAACCACATGTGGAAAAATTAATCCAAAACAGATCACAGAACTAAATGGAAAAGATTAAATTATAAAACTCTGCTAGAAAACATAAGAAAAAAAAATTCTTCATAGCCTTAGGGCAAGCAAATATGTATTTGATAGGAAAAATTCATTAATCATTAAATAAAAATGATAATTGAACTTAGAGAAAATAAAATATGCTCTTCCCCAAAAAAAGCATTGCTAAGAAAAGAAAAAGAAAAATTATTGCCTAGAGAAAAATTTTCACAATGTATATGTATCTGACAAAATTTTATACTCAGAGTTAAAGAGACAAAGAATGCTTAGAAGGATGAAGCATGAGAAATAACACTTCACAAAAGAAGAAATACAAATGGCCAGTAAGCATATGGCAATATGACCAAGATCGTTAGTCACCAAAGAATTACAAATCTGAACAAAATAAAAATCTCTGCATACCCAAAGGAATACCAAAGACAAACAAGCAAATACAACAAAAAATGAAACCTGAAAATCAAGCATAGTGAAAATTTAGAGCAACCAGAAATCTTATACATTTCTGAGGGAAGTTCATCTATTTTGGAGAATAGTTTGCCAAAATCTTATAAAATTAAAACAACACTTTTCATATGACCTACCCACTTCTGGGTATTTAGCTAACATAAATGAAAACATATGTACACACACACACACACACACACACACACACAACTTCTAAATGAATATGCAAAGAAACTTTAGGAGTGCCTGTGTGGCTCAGCTGGTTAAGCATCTGACTCTCCATTCCAACACAGGTCATGATCTCAGCATCCTGAAATGGAACCCTATATTGGGCTCCCTGCTCAGCCTTCTCTCTCTGCCCCTCCCCCAGTTGTACATGTGCTCTGTCTCTCAAATAAATAAATTCCTTCCCCCAAAAAAAGAAAAAAGAAAGAAACTTTATTCATAATATTCAAAAACTACAGCCTAAAGTTTTATAAGCAGATAAATGAATAAATAAGCTGGTAAATTCATATGGTGGAAGACCATGGAATTAATTGGAACTCAGGGATAAGAGAGGGGTGACTACTGATATATAATGCAACATGGATGGATCTCAAAATTACTATGCTGAGTGAAATTAGCTAAACACTAAAAAATACATACTGTATGATACCACTGATGAAAAAATATAAATGAAGCAAAGTAATATGGTGGCATAAAGAAGAGCAGTGGTTTCTTGAAGTTGACTAGGAAAAAGGGATTGACTAGTTTGGGACACAAAGAAAATATCCTATATTAATTGTAGTGGTTACACATGTGCACATTTTTTTTCCATATGCTAATTTTATTTTATGCATATTATACATTAATATAGTTGATTTAAAACATTAAGCATACCAACAAAAAACGTCTCTACAAAAGGTAAGACTTAGTATCTTCTGTCGGTTCTGAATAATTTAACAATTGTTCTGATGCTTGGTATCCTTATTTTTTACCAATTTTATTTAGGTGAAATATATATAACACATATAAAGGGGGACCCAATAAATGCTGATTCACTTTTCTCATTCACTCCCCCACTAACTTATAAAAATATTCTAATAATAGAAATTGTGGCTTCTAATTTTAAAAAAAATCTTGCAATGATATGGATAGAACTAGAGGGTATATGCTAAGCAAAATAAGTCAATCGGAGAAAGACAAGTAACATGATCTCACTGTTATGAGGAATTTGAGAAACAAGACAAAGGATCACAGGGGAATGGAAGGAAAAATGAAACAAGATGAAACCAGAGAGGGAGACAAAGCACGAGAGACTCTTAATCTCAGGAAACAAACTGAGGGTTGCTGGAGGGGAGAGTTTGGGAGGAATGGGGTGGCTGAGGGATGGACCCTGGGAAAGGTATGTGCTATGGTGAATGCTGTGAATTGTGTACAACTGATGAATCCCAGACCTGTACCCCTGAAACAAATAATACATTATAGGTTAATTAAAATAATAAAAAAAAAGAAATTGTGGCTTCTTTACTTTTGTGATGACTCTCTAATAAATTTTGTCTTTTTCACAACTCTTCCCTTAGGTTATTAGACCATAGTCTGTGCTATCACCATTAAGAATAGTGTATTTTTCTAATGATGTACTATATGCTGGCTAATTGAACATACTAATAAAAAATAAGCATATTTGTAATCTGTAAATTATATCAGCTAAACAATACTTACACAAGTAGCTAGAACTGGGTTGATTTAAATTTTGATAACCAGGGGCGCCTGGGTGGCTCAGTGGGTTAAGCCTCTGCCTTCGACTCGGGTCATGATCCCAGGGTCCTGGGATCGAGCCCCTCTTCGGGCTCTCTGCTCAGTGGGGAGCCTGCTTCCCCTCCTCTCTCTCTCTCTGCCTGCCTCTCTGCTTACTTGTGATCTCTCTCTCTGTTAGATAAATAAATAAAATCTTTAAAAAATTTAAAAAATATTAAAGCAAATTTTGATAACCATATTCTAAGAAGTTTGAATCTAGCCATTTACTGATTTTTAAACTTGCCATTAAATATTTGCTATACACTATGATAAAGTTTCCTGTAGTGAAATAAGGGTGAAAAAGACATGATTACACCATCATGTAACTAACATTTTCAAAAAGCTATTGAAGATATGATGAAGGGAATCAAACAGGAGAATTTTACGGTGAGATAATTGTTTGAATGTTTTTCTAGGTAACAGCTAATTTATTATCTAGTTACTTCTGAATGTTCCTACATTGTTTTCACTTAGTAAAAAGAGTCAACAATTTATTGGTGGGAAAAATTAGCTCAATTTCTGTTTGTTTGTTTCATGAAGAACAAGCAACACTAGTGTATAGGTTGGTCCCACCATAAATTTAGTATTTATGTGTATGTCTACAACTATTTTCCTAAACATTCATATAAAAAAGCCACAAAAATAAAATCACATAGATCATTGCATATATCCCCAACTTTCTAATTTCTTAAAGATTAAAATAAGTCTTATGTGGTTCTACTCAGATCAGATACTAATTCTTAAAACTAGTCATGACTGGTGTCTTCAGCATGAAATCTCTTTTCTTCAACCCATTCAAGTTAGTCAAGTAAAGTCAAAGACTTTTTTCCCAAATTATCTGGAGAAAATCTGTTTACCCGAAATCAAACTTCTGATCACAACAGATGTTGATAATCCTTATAATCATACCAGATGCTAATTTTCAGTAAGAAATAGATAAACAACAATAATGAAAGTATGCATGATTGTAAAGGGTATTCACTTTACAAAGATTTAGATTTCTAGTTTTAATCTTTGTAAATTTCAACTTTTGAAAAATTGATTCACTTTACCACACTACGGAAAAAATTCAAAGTTTCTGTATGTGAATGTTAAAAACCTGTGATTTCTCAGATGAGTCCATGTTTACCAGAAGGACTCACCCAGGAAGGCCAGCTGAACATCCAGTGTACTTTCCCCTGACTGTGGTCAGTGAATCAGCAAGTGTTACAGGAGTTCAGGGTGAAATGCCAGGTGCTATTTCAACAGTCCTTCTTTCACAACATCTAGGGTGGGGTCACTCTGTTAGGCTCTGATAAGGTTACTGGAACTCAGTTCCTAGGGTAGTCAAGTTAACATCCTCCACACTCAGGCTCTCTGAATGTAGAAGGTAGTCACAGAGACCTGGTTCCCTTTTTTGGGCAAAAGGCTACTCAACCACAAACTGCTTATTAAACTCTGTCTGGAAAATATTATTCACTGAAATTATGTCTCAATAGCATAAAGCTTAATTTTGTAATTAACCAAACCATCTGGCATTGCAAGACTCTCTTAAGGCCATCCAAATGAAAGAACTTTTACTTGTAGAACCTTGCACAGAGTGATGTTTTTTGTAATGATTGAGAAGGAAATGGTATGAATTTTAAATTATGGCTGCAAGTAGATTGTCAACTTTTTTCTGCTTTTTGATAACTTACCCAACTCAGAACAAACCAAGTTCCTAAAGAAAACTGTCTACATCTTTCAGTGAATAGATTATTGCCCTTCCCATAAAATGTTTAGCTTCCTACCTTATAAAATAAAATTCATCTGAACATGGATGTTGTTGCAGCAAAGACTTGCCCATCTGTGTTTTCAGGGTGTGTGAATAATAGCAATATTTCCTTGAAAATGGATGGATAAATACTAAACACAGAACAATTAGTATTAATTGGTTATATAATTTATTCTTCCTTTTAGATTTCAAGGTTTTCTGTCTTGATGCATTTAGAACAAATGCAAATGCAGAGATCAAAGAATCAGGTATCTAGAAGGGATAAAACACTGTCAGTTGGGGATGCTTGAATCAGATTTGTATTAGTTGTGGACCTGACACCACCCAAAGTGCTCTGACCCAATAGCTCTGACAGGGTCTAAAAAACAATTTTTCAAGTTTCATGTTTTCATTTTTGCATGTACATTTTAAAAAGTATTAAAAAATTTTGTATTTTAAAAATTAAATTCTACATCCCTATCTGTACAATTATAATATATCTACCCAAAAGAAGTCACAGAAATGGAAAATTATTCAATTTATACAACTCTTTCCACATCTTACCATTTTATATCATTAAATTTTGGCACAACAGAGTCCATAGGAAAGAAGGGAGGAAGGAAGAAGGAAGGAAGGAAAGAAGAAGGAAGGAGGGAAGGACAGTTTTAATTAATACTTGAGTAGAACTTTCATTGTCAACCAGGAGATTTGGTCCTAGTTACCTATAACACCCTAAACTTAATATTGCAATGCCACTTGCATTTACATGGATCCTCTACTCCAGTGACGTGAATGGACAGAAATGCAGTTGTAGACACTGAAAAAGTTGGTTTTTATGGATCAGGTATTTTCTGATGACATTAGTCTAGGTCTGCCACCTTGCAAATGTTTGGTCCCAAGAAAGTGGTGATGTCATTATGTCAACACCAGCACATCTCAGTGTTGTTATATTGAATCAACCAACTATGGCCCCATATTGGTCTGTTTTCTATTCTGGCCTAACACCAGTTTGAAAATTCTTTTTGAATAATTAATGTCTTCAATATACACTCATATCTATTGTTGCTAAAACATAGCTGTTGAAAAAAACTCCAAAATTGATTTCTCATGCTGTGTTTTTAGTTTTTAAATTTTTTTTTTCATGAAATCTGTTTGCCTCTGTGAAGTACATCTATAATGGTATACCTTAGGTTTGGAACTTAGTTTTAAGTAGCAAATAAAGATCTTATGAACTTGAGCTAGATTGTCAAATTCTTTGGCTTTGAAGATCACTAAATTATTTTCCTAAAACAGAAATAATCAGTCAACAAAAGAGAAGTTATAATTCTACTCAGTAATATTAAAACACACAAGGAACACATTAAAATTGAAAGGAGTTATTAGGTATCTCAAAAGTACATATTTAAGACTTTCATTAGTAATAATTATAATGAAAATTAGCAATCCAATTCTTATGAAAAAGTTTCTAGCTATTATTGGTTATCTGAGAGAATTATTTTTTTAAGATTTTATTTATTTATTTATCTGTCAGAGAGAGAGAGAGAGAGAGACAGAGAGCACAAGCAGGCAGAGGCAGGGAGAGAAGCAGGCTCCCCACTGAGCAAGGAGCCCTATGTGGGACTCAATTCCAGGACCCTGGGATCATGACATGAGCCGAAGACAGCGGCTTAACCGACTGAGACACACAGGTGTCCCGAAAATTATTTTTAAAAAAAGAAAAATCTTCCCAATTCCCCACCTTACCTCCAGTTCCTTCAGAACTAATCCTTAATAAAAAATATGATGAACAAAGTAGTAATCCATTATGACCTTATGTTAATTATTCTCAAATAGGCGATCTGTTACAAGGGGGAGAAAAGACATTTTTGCATATTTAAGTGCTTATTTTGTTACTGTACAATATTGCCAAATTGCCCAGATTAAGCAATTTTCCCTTATGTTTTTAACTATGTTTTAAACTCTTGTAAATAAAGTTACAAATCTGTGAGAAGAGAAAGAAATTCTATCCATTTGCAATGGAATAAATAAAATTTTTGAAGAAAATAAAGACAATTAAATGGAGAGACTAAAATTATTGTTTAAAAATATCTCTTCTTATTATTGGACTATATATGCTGTAATTAGCAGCAGCCCTTATGTTTGTAAAATTGGTACAGATTGGGCTGGTTATATGCTACTGAGTCATCTAGTTTGGGAATTTACCAGTAACAGATCACTACAGTTCAACCCCCTTGCTCTACCTCCACACATATTTTCGAGTAGCTACAATCAGAACAAAAAAATAAATATTATAGAGTTTTGGGTTTGTTTAAGATTTAAATACCACTAGCAACCCAGGTCTAAAGTTGTGTATTATATCCCTTAATGCTTTCAAATTTTTCTGGTTCTTACGATTATAATATCCTGTCAAAAATGGATAGGATGTAAATCAAATTAAGTTTACCAAACAGAATTTTCAGATTATTCAAACCAATTATCAGGGCTTCCCTTCAAAACCCACCAATGACTTTATTATTTAATGCACTGTGAAGAGATATTTTACATTGGGCTTCTATGACATTGACTTCGGTAAAAGTTATCAGCTAGCAAAAGTGTTGTCTGTCTTAGGATTTAAAAGTCCTATTGAGGGCGCCTGGGTGGTTCAGTGGGTTAAGCCGCTGCCTTCAGCTCAGGTCATGGGTCCTGGGATCGAGCCCCGCATCGGGCTCTCTGCTCAGCAGGGATCCTGCTTCCCTCTCTCTCTCTGCCTGCCTCTCTGTCTACTTGTGATCTCTGTCTGTCAAATAAATAAATAAAATCTTTAAAAAAAAAAATAAAAGCCCTACTGATTAATTTCAGAAAGGAACTGTGAAAGAATTTTCTAAAGCTGGATCTTTTGTTGCTTAATTTTCATAAATTTATCTCTAATAAAACACAAAACCTGAGTTTTTGTACTTAGTTTCCAAAATAAAGCCAATGAAAATTAATTCAATAATTTAGTATTTATTCAGACCTTCTCTGAATATTTAAACATTTACACTCAGAGATAATAAACAAGTTTATTTTGGAATTAAAGAAATTTAACATAAATAAAGAAATTATGGGAATTACAATGGTTAATTTTTGTTTATTGTAGATAATTCCTTGACTATAATATTCAACTGCTTCGATTGTGTTTGTAAAATATATTTTCAGAATTTTTAAAAAGGTAACATTCTTGTTCTGAATACTTTTTGTTTCTGAGACCTTCCTTACTAGAAAGATAGGCTGACGGGAGATTAAAGGGAAACCCAGACTATTTCATACAGACAAGTTATGAGACTCTCTCTTGACAAGGGTCACTCTGATGATTTTAAACAACCTACTTAAGTAAGGTATATTATTGAATACCGCTAAATTTATAACTTCCAATGTTTTAGTGTCTCCAGGACCAAACCATGACAATTTACTTATTAGTAAGAAAAGTCAATGTAGTGTCTTAAAATAAGTGGAGTGGGCCTCATTCTCTCTAATCAAAGTTTTTGTTTTTGTTTTTTTGATATCCTGGACATGACTCTGAAATGTCAAACTTTCTACTCTACTTTATGAGCCTGTGTCAATTTGCACTGGTGATATTTCATTATAGATTCCATTTCCAAAACAATATTTTTTATTTTCCCAGAGGGATTTTTACATTGATACTTATGGATCAGGCACCAATGATCTTATGTTTGTGGGTCTGTCAGTATGAGGCTCAATCTGTGATACATACACAGTCTGCACATTCTGTAGTCAACTAGAACTGGTCTCAGTTTTCTCATCAGTGAAATGGGTAATCCTTAATTCTACTGAGACCTGTAATTGAAAAGGAAATTTAACCTAGCTTTATTATAGTTCCCACATGATAGGAAGAAATAGATATGGAACAGGCAACTATATATGTTAATTTTATTATTTTTCTTATTTCTCTTACACCAGCAACTCAAAAGCAAAGTAGCAAAAAGCAGAATTCTAATTTGACTACATAAATTAATGTGGGTTTGCCCTCAGGTGGTAAATTCCAGTTCTAACAGCTCCACCCAGTTTGCAAATATGGCTAAGAAACTTACTTCTTTTTTCCCCCTACTTGTTCTGTTCTCTCCATCCATCCTTCATACCACCTTTCCCAAATTAACACCTCCTACCCCAACCCCAAACATTCTGGCTCCTCTTGATAGCTTATAAACTCTGTATCAAACACCTGTGTGCAATTTGTTCCAACAGAAAACACGATTTCTCTTCAGAAGCAAATAAAGCATATGGCATTTGATTCTCTAAGCACACTCTCAAATATTTTAAGCAACTTCTTGATTTTCATAATTCCGGCTTCTGAAGTGCTTCCTTTTTTTTTACCTCAATTTCAAAATTACTAGGTATCATATGATTATTGTAAAGCTGTGCATTTTGCAAATCAACCTCAATTATTATTAGCCTTTGCTTTTTCAGCAGGAGAAATAAATTCCCCACAGTGGCCATTCATTTGCCTCTCAGCATGATCTTGTCCCTAAAGAAACTTGAATCTGAATCTACTTCCTCTTTTCTGGTTGGAAAACAAATGTTTGATTTGGGGCAAGCATATATGTGGGTTTTATGCACAAATACAGGTAATAGCATGTCCCCGGCACCACTTTATCCATTAAAGCAATTTCAAATTCCCAGGAATGGGACCCGTTTCACAGGAAAGCAAAGCACTGGGGATTAGTAGGTAAGCAATTTGGAGGAGTTAGGAAATGCAAGTACTCCCAGTAACTGGCTGCACTCTGCCCTCATTCATTCCCTGCAGCTAGAAAGACTTGGGGGAAAGTTGCCAACCCATTAGCATTTCCAGAATTGAACATACTTTCTTGGAAATATCCTCTTCCCAAGATAGTATTATTGGAATGATAACAAGAAATATTGAGCCCAACTTTACTGGCTCACTCCAGGGCCATGGGGAATATGGTGGTTTCATTAGATCTGCTTCTGAGTCCCCTATGACAAAAATCTGAAAGGTGAAACACCTGTAGTTTCTTTCTTTTTTTTTTTTTTTTCTTCCCCTCCTTGACTTTCTCCTGCCAAGGAATCTTTGTACTGGCATTGGTGAAAGCATGCTGAGGGCCCATTATGCCTTCATATCCATATTCTGAAAGTCTCCTCTTACTCAGGTTAGCTCAGAGGTGACAGTCTTGTCACAGGACTCAGGTTGCTATGACTCATAACGAGAAAGAAGAAAAGAGAAAAGAAAGAAAAGAGTATTAGAACATTACATTTAATTGAAAGTGTAGTGGCCAGTTATGTAAGAAATAGAATTAAAAAAAACAACAAAAAAAGACTTCCCTACCCTGGGATAAGAGTGATTAAATATTTAAATATTTAAGAGTGCTAGCTAATAAGATGGTTTATAAAATATCTTTTGTTTTCCCTTCCATGAATAATTTTCATTCACTCCATTCCCCCCATAACGACATTATGACCTTGAGTGGAACCTGTTTTAGAGAAGTCATCCTAAAGATAAGTATGTGATCAATCTATGTTTAAAAATCTCTGGCAGAGCATGATTTCACAACAGACTATTTGCATACATTGTGAGAATGTAGGCCAGTAGGTTGTTCCTTTTATTTTTTAGTTCAAAAGAGTACAAGCATATTTCATATTTACAATAGAGAATACAATGTAAGTAGTGTTCCTTTGGAATTGTGCAGTGTTGTGGCCCTCAAATTTTTATTTGTTATTTGTGTTGATCAGTTCGGAAAACATTAGTTCAACTCTACAATTGCTGGTTCATCATGCTTGTAATTGTATGAGGAATGTATTCATTTCAAAACCCTCCTCAATAAGAGAAGGTTAAAAAAAAGTGAAACAAATGAATAACACCAGATTTTAATATGCTTGTTAGTAATATTACCGCAGTGGAGAGAAAAAATAATCACCTTGACTCCTTGTTTGTATTTTTGAGATCTTCAAAGAATCATTTGACATGAATTTGGGCAACAAGCCTGTTGATACCACCTGATATACTAAATTCATTTGAGTCAAGTGCAATGTAGACCACTGCCCAAATGCTAAATCCAGAACTGTCTCTGTCACAATTAATTTTTATTCTTTCTCTCTGTCCCATTGAATTCACAGCTAAGGACCATCCGAATAGACTATCGTTGCTCTTTGTAACTCTCTGACAGCACTTACATTAATTCAAATTAGTAAGCTTCTTTGGGAGCCCACGATGTAAAATGATGTATCTGATCTTTTGAAAAGCTTTTTTTATGTTTTGTGATATCATTATGACATGATGTTAAACATCATGGGACAGGTCCTACTGCCTATATGTCATTATACCTTTTGCCAAAGCCTGGAACTTCTTTTGTCAGTTGGCAAATTAGCTTGTTTCTCCATAGATTCTCAGGTATATGATGATTTCATTCACAATTCAGATAGGAGTTGACATACCCATTTCTCTGTTTATCCAACATCCCCACCCACCAGTCTATCATCCTTACCTATATCTGTTTATTAGAGTCTGCATCCTGTTTTACTGAAGAAACTAGTCTGGTCCATGTGACAGACTGACTTGTGTTTCTCAGTTTTAGGACCTGGAGACACAGAGAAGAAAAAGTATATTTTGTTCTTTAAAAAAGAAAAAAATACAGTAAACACGAGGAAAAGAAATGGAAGACAGGAAATCACACTGTGCACTTGGAGGCTGAAAGTTCATTTAAAGTTGAAGGCAGTCAATATTTCTTAAGTTGTATTTGTTAAGTTCATAGATATAACTAAAATTGCTCAAGCTTGACCAACACTATTTTTACAGCCCACCTTCCTTCTAGGTGGTACTCATTTCCAAAATCTTATCTTGGTTACTCTAGTCAATGGAGTGACTGGAAATGAATCATCAATAGCCACTCATGCAGGTTTCTTCTGGGAATTCACTTTAATGTGTAAGATAAATATGGCAAAACATGTTATGAGATGGAGCTATTATCTTTTTATCAAACAAAGGTCTAGACATGAACACACAGATTCATGTCTGCTCAGATGATAGGTTTGCTAAAAATGAGGACATAATTCTGTGTCATGGTATTTTAGTATGTTTTTCTAACTCTTCATTGAATAGTAAGGAAAATTTGCACCAGAAGGGAGGTACATACCAAGAATCTGACTCAGGAGGGTCAAGAAATTCAAATGAACCACCATCAACAAAAACAAGAAAAACATGAAATAGTAGAAATCTCAAGAAAAATGGTTTTCTTTAGATGATCATGCCATAATCCTACAGGTCATATTTGCAAACAATTTTCTTTGGATGAGTTCCTTCTTACCAGTTGTAAATCTACTTAGCACGTGACTTAAATGTATAATGATATCTTTACAGATGTTTCTTTTCCTGGACCAGGTTTTTGGTCATATATTAATGTAGTAGCAGCTTTAGAATTCAATGGAATAATGGAAATATCAAAAGATAGGATATGTCGGGCGCCTGGGTGGCTCAGTGGGTTAGGCCGCTGCCTTCGGCTCAGGTCATGATCTCAGGGTCCTGGGATCGAGTCCCACATCGGGCTCTCTGCTCAGCAGGGAGCCTGCTTCCTCCTCTCTCTCTCTGCCTGCCTCTCTGCCTACTTGTGATCCCTCTTTGTCAAATAAATAAATAAATCTTTAAAAAAAAAAAAAAAAAGATAGGATATGTCTTTGCTTGTATATTGACTGGTAACTGTGGTTAATTGCAGTTATCTTCTTAATGGTCTCTTAATTGTATGGTGTATTTCTTTTGTGTAATAACATGTAGGGTCGGGTTCATTAAAAAGTATTTTAGAAATATTTTATTGAGTATTTACTATTTTAAGCATATTAATGTACATTGCTTCTATTGTACTTCATTATACAACAAATAGGTCAAAATTATTGCCCATGAATGTTTAGCCTTAGAGAGACTAAACATTCAAAGCCACACAATTAGGAAATTATACCACAGAATTTAAACTCAGTTGGCACAGATGTTAAGGCCAGTGCTCTCTTCATCACACAGAAAGGAACTTACTAAACATCACAGGCATCATCTTAGGACATAGCCCTGCTTGGCTCCTATAAGATTTGAGACTTACAAATTTTTGTTTTTTTATAACTATCTCACTGTCTATTATAGATTCAATGTTTATGTCTCCCACAAATTCATATATTGAAGCTCTAAACTCCAGAGTCATGGCATTGAAAGAGAGGGCCTTAGGATTAGGGCTAGATGAGATCATCAGAGTGGGCCTTTCTAAGGGGATTAGTGCCCTTATAAGGAAGAACACCAAAGAGCTTACTTGCTTTTCTGTTCCCACAAAGAAGAGGACAAGTTAGCACACAGGGAGATGGTGGCTCCCCACAAACCAGAGGAGACTTTGGAAAGAAACCTACCTTGCTGGCACTTGGCACTTCGGTTTCCCAGGTTCAGAAACTGTGAGAAATAAATTTCCATTGTTTAAACCACTCAGTCTATGGTATTTTGTTGTCATAGTCTGAGCCACATAAGACACCATCTCATCTGAACCAAACTGACTCCAATCTCATTTTAAGAATTAACATGGAGGAGAGGAGGCTGGTGGAGAGGAAGATCCATTTCCTTCTTCAAGGAAGATATATTCTCTATTAATATAAGAGGCACTACTGCTTGCTCCATATACCAATGACTCTTCTCTTAACCCCCATCTTAAGTCCAGGGTTTATTTTTATGATGTTCATATATCCTAAAAAATATTCAGTCAGTAACATTCTTATATCTTTTTAAATATTCAAAAAGTAATAAATTGATGACATTTTTATCCCTCCTTACTCTATTCTTGATTTGTAACCAAATATCAAACTCAAATGTCAGAAAATTTCTGAGGTTCTCTTTCCAGATTTTTTCTCCAGCTATTATCAGTTTGAGAAAATAATCACCCATGAACTTATGACATTGATGAAAAATTTAGCAAAAGCCTCAGCTCTCTTCAGAATATCAGAGACAACTTGCACGTAACTATTTCATTCATATGATTTTAACTTTCAAAACAAAAATAGGCGACATTCAAGGTAATTTTTAGGAATTAAGTGATGTTCATTATTTAAAGTAAACTCAACTCTTTTTGGTAACAGGAGTCGAAAAAAATAATAAGCATTTAAAATTCTACAAATAGAGCCTATATCATCCTTAAAAATCGTTCATTTTGATAACAATAGTTTTATAATTATAACCTAATAAGCATCTCAAGGCATCCTATCATAAAATCAATAAAGTCAATATTATAAATTCTTAGAAACAAATTTAAAACAAAACTTAAACAAAAAGAAATAAGACCTGGAAACGAAATTCCTGAACAAAGGCACGATAAATAAAGGATATGGGGGATACTTGGATAACAAAGTTGTTTTTACCAGAATAAGCGTCAAGCATGTGAGAAGAAATTCTAACTAAAATGACAGGAAAAACTTTGCTGAGACAGGAGGTAAAACTCACCACTGTCATATTGCTCAACTCTTTCTGGAGTCCTACTTCTGCTTCTCTTTCTCCAATTTATTTAAGGTTTTCAAAGTAAAGGACAGACAATCCACTGATATTTTCCAATTTAGCTAGCAGCTCACTAGACCACTGGAAGCACTTTCAATTGAGTGTGCTTAGCTTCTAAATATGCATATTAAAGGATCTGTTGTGGCATGGCGATCACATGGAACAGTGAGATGGCACATTCCAGGTCCCCTGGACATAGTAGTGCACTGCCAGAGCCAACTGGAAAGGCTTGACCACTTTCCTTGCAATGACACATTATTCTCTCATCTTCTATTCAAAATAATCTCTAGTTGTAAGAGTAGTATGTTCAAATATGGAAAGTCAAGAAAAATGCAAAAAAGGAGAAAAGTTACATTCTCTTTTGTATATTAATTTTATTAATTTTGAGTACTGTTTTACTATTAAAGCTGCTCTCCTTTTAAAATGATGTAATTTCTATATCTAAACCCCTCCACTTCCCAATGGTCAGTACTTTTTTTTCATCAGCAAAATAACATCTTCTGGAATAGAAAATAGCATGATCTTTCTTTTCAAAGTTACCTATTTTCCCTTTCCTATATTATAAAGCTACAAACTAATGTCTTATTATATATATAATACACATTTTATTGTTTCCATTAAACTTGAACATACATATGTACACACACACACCCATATATATATATATATATATATATATATATATATAAAAAGATATATACAGTGCCAGTAAGCTATCTAATAGTGTAAAACTTACATGGATGATTCTTTTCTATCATAAATTCAGAAAGAAGGTTTTTCTTTTTCTAAATATTATTCAATGTATTCATTTGAATATTTTATTGCTTAGAATGTGGATCAAAACAAAAAATAAATAAAATCATATTCTAAAATCATTTAATCGTTTCAAAATAAAGTAAATTCAGAGACACTGGAAGAGGCAAGGTCTTCATTTTCAAAGTAGAGATGAATTTGCTGAACTCATTCCACAAACACTAATCATTGTTATTATTATTTTTTTAATGTGAAATAGAATTATAGATAATCATAGTGGAATAATACTGAGTTACTCCATAAAGAATGTCCCAACTTCTATTAAAAACTTCTTAATGAATGTGCCTGAAGATACTCAGGTGCCACAAACAGAATGCAGGTGTATGGAAGTTTGAACCTATCCTTTAAGGAAACTTGTGGGACAGGGGGCTGTTGAAGTCCCTTGGGCCAGATGTTTGGAACCACAGGCAGTCTTCCCTTTACTTTAATCTGTCACACAAATATCATTTTTCATTTTGTTTTGTTCTGTTTATGCTGTTATGCTGTTTATGCTGTTTATGTTCTGTCTAAGAAAAGGGTTATAAAATTGTGCTCCTTTTTTTTTTAAGATTTTTATTTATTTATTTGACAGAGAGAGAGATCACAAGTAGGCAGAGAGGCAGGCAGAGAGAGGGGGAAGCAGGCTTCCTGCTGAGCAGAGAGCCCGAAGTGGGGTTCAATCCCAAGACCCTGAGGTCATGAGCTGAGCTGAAGGCAGAGGGTTCAACCCACTGAACCACTCAGGTGCCCCAATTGTGCTCTTTATTAAGGAAAAAAAAAAAATCTTCCTTACCAGATCTACCTTAGCGGGAAGAAAGTATTAAACCTGTAAGTGTTTGGGAGTCTGCATGAATACTGAAACAACTGTGTCTTTAAAATTCTGAACTTACTTTTTTGTTTACCTAACCTCTTTGACAAATCCACATGATCTACCAAATGGTCTGAAAATTTCATGTAGGCACCATCCTACATGCAGATGGCTTGATCCCTGTTATTTCTCACATGCCTTTACCTACATCAGTTCTATTCCATCAGGTCAGTGTCTCTCGGGTGACTGACTAGTAATTTGACAAACCATTTGTGGTTAAGTGGTTTGATGTGTTAACTTACTTAGATAACATTTGCATTTTAACAAGGGCTATCAATTCTGCTGGATGGTAAGGAGTTCGTATAATGCTTATTTGCATAACCACTGGACAAAATGCCTGGTTCATAGCCGGCACAAAATTTTGTTTGTTTGTCTGCTTTTTAATGAATTAATTGATGCCCTCTAACAGATAAAGATAATTGTAGCAAAATTGTAAGGTCCTTAGATTCATAAGGACTTATTATGTATCTGTCCCATCTATAAGGTCAACAGTGTTGGTTTAGAACAAGAATATTTTCATGGCAGAAGGAAAGAGAATTTACAGATGTTTGAGAGATAAAGATAAGTAGTTTTAAAACTATCATGTCTAGACTGGACAGTGTGAGGGAAATATTTCTTTGGCATTCTTCTTAAATGATTCCAATTCACAAGAATAAAAATCATGTTAATCTTTTCATTCAGAGCATTTTTGAAGGGTTTGTACTATGTTCAGAACCAGTAAAAGTAAGATATGTCAACTGGTGAAGACATAAGGAATCTTTCCCCTTTTGTTTCTTTGCTATTGTGACACATTTTATTTTGAAATTAAACTTTTCACATTTGGATGGGAACAGAGTATGTTCTTTAAATTCTGGTAAGGAAAACATGCAGGATGGCTTTGGATTAGAGGACATAAGGTATTTCTCTCAGTAGCAAGCCAGTTTTCACGAGGGGGCGGTTTGCTCCCAGCACCCATCTGCATGCGTGTGAACAGACCTTCCACCAGGTGTCCACCCCAAGCACACACAGATGTAGAACAAGGAGAAGGTGTCCCCAGTGAAGAGGAATGGCCCTATGATAAATTACAGAAACGTCATGTTCTGGCTGGAAATTTCACTAAATTAACTAGAAAGGGAGAGCAAATTACACTATGAGTCATTATACATAAAGCATCTCTTAAACATAGGTAGAATTTCAAATAAAAATGGACTTGTTAAGATTGTAATTATTGTCATAGGCATTACCTTTAGCAGTAAAGGATACATCAAGAAGTATAAGGCATAATTTCTGTCTTCGAAGAGTGAGCAATCTATTTAAGGATAAATATGTTGTATCATGAAAAGAAAGGAAATAGTTGACTGCAATAAGCATTTAAGATATATTTCAACAGGTGGTGCCATATAATTGTGTATAAACATTTCTCCTTAGGTGGTAGGAATTACTAAATGCTCTTAGAAAGTGAAGCAATACATGCAAATAGCAGAATGGACAACCAGGCAGTGGTAGATAGTGGAACACAATGGTTAGGAACACAGGTCCAGACTTTACGACTTATAGGAAAAAAAAAAAAGAAAATTATGGAAGGAAGAAAACTATCAATGGGAACTAATGCAGGATCTGGGAGTAATAATAAATGCCCCCCTTCCGAGAAATAGGCAATATTTGTGTTATGGTTTTTGGTTTGAATGTCACCCATCTTTCCCCCCAGTAGACAGTGTTAAATCACTAATGGACAGATTTTCTTAAGGGAAATGGAGTACATTAAAACTAGGGCAGGTGATATCCTTAGACCTAAACCTGAGGTGCTCCACACTTTGGATGTCCTCATAAACAGAACAAAGATGTATTTAATTATAGATGAGTGCTTCTGGCCCCCAGCAATGGCACAGTAAGACCCATAATCTTGAAGGTCCACTTTGTAGCCCTAAACCATTCTGGTCTCAAGGGATTGCTCTTCTACATCTTTTGCCTTATGCCTTTGAAATCAAAGGGAATTGCATCTGAATGTCCTAAAAATGTAAGGCGTTTGTTCCTCCTGATGCCAGAGGATAGTGCTTCAGAGAGTAGAAAGCATGAACAGTGGAAACACCTGGTAAGAGGAAAGACTAATTAACTTGTCAATTCTTCCTCTCAGAGAGCATACATGCAATACATGTTTTTTCAAAGTATTATTTCCCATGAATGTCATGTCTATTTTTGTACTTCTCTTCATGCTCTAATTTGAAGTTCTGGAGAGATTCATAAATTAGCAAAGCATTTGAAACTGTTGGCTCAATAACTGAGGAACATTTTTTGGTGTTAAATAATTCTAGGTTAACTTTTTTATATGTAGAGCCAGAGGTAACAAGATGATATATGATACCACTTCTTTAATCTGGGTTTGGTAAGCATAGTATAGAAGAATGGTGATAGCTTTATTTTTATAAATTTTTATAATAAAACATTCAAAATTTAAATTAATTTTTTGTTCTATTTAATAAGTGAACTTATAATTAGTAATTAAAACTTGTATTTGACTTTTAAGTTTAACAGATTATTTTGACTAAGAATAAAAATATTTTGGAAAAAATAGAAAATCTAATTTCATTTTTGTATTTTCTTTTTGAGAAATTTATATTTTTATGACATACACAATTAGTACACAGTGAATATGATGGCATTTTACATTTTTTTACATCAACATTACCATTATTATTAAAATTATATAAAAATCATGACCATAAAAACTTAGTGATTTAGCTGAAACTAAGAAATAAAAAATAAATTATATCAAATACTTTATTAATTCAATTATCTTTCTTTTATTAACCATATAAATTTACCAGTCTATCACAAAACAACCAGAAACTCAGTAATTAAATTCTCTTTGACATTTTACTTATTTTCAGTCATGGGGGAAAAAAAAAAAAAAAGAACATTGAGCACCTGGATGGCTCAGTTGGTTAAGTGTCTGCCTTTGGCTCAGGTCATGATCCCAGTGTTGTGGGATGGAGTCCCATATCAGGCTCCTTGCTCAGCGGGGAGTCCATTTCTCCCTCTGACTCTCCCCCCTCTCTCTGTAATAAATAAATAAAATCGTAAAAAAACAAAACTTTATAATGTCTTCAATTTTGTCCTAATTAATGTACATTTGACAAAGATGGAGAAAGCTTTTATTTTACAGCTCTTAGCTTGACTTAAATCTTTTCGATATTTAGATATACTGTTTGTGGGCCTTCATACACATTTTTGCCTTAGGCTTTGTGAATGTGGATGTGGGCTGACAAAAGCAAAAAGACATATATTTTAGATACTAGTGCTACTACTACTAATAATAGTTCATAATAAAAAATCCAAAATTCCCTAACCAAAATAATAAATGTATTAATCCTTTTACCTGAAAAATTTAATTTATCAAGAAAGTTTCTTCTTTTAGTCTTTATTTCTCTGTGTTGGTCTTTTTAGTGTCTCAGGGATACAATGCTGCTATATTCCAGTCCTACATTTTCTTAAATCTAAGTCCAGTAGAAAGAAGAAAACTCTTTTCTGGTTGTTTCTGTAAGAGTCCAGACATTTCTTTTATTTGACTCACTTAGTAGGAGTATGCCCATTAGCTGAGAACCAAATTTCTAACTTCACCCCTGAAACTCAGTTGGAACACTAGGCAGGCAACCTTGAATATGGTGGGACTGATAAATCCTTATCTAAAAGCAAAAGACAGTATTGGGAAAGGGATCAGGACTGCAGGTGGGGCAAGCAATTATTGCCTACTGATTACATTGGTTATACACCAATGAGCAATTATGAGAGAAAAGGAACACCTGGGTGGTTCAGTCAGTTCAGTGTCTGCCCTTCAGCTCAGGTCATGGTCCCAAGGTACTGGGACCAAGTTTGACATCAGGCTCCCTGCTGGGTGGGAAGCCTGCATCTCCCTCTGCCTTCTTTGCCTGCTGCTCCCGCTCCTTGTCTCTTTCTCTGACAAATAAATAAATAAAGTCTTTTAAAAAAAATTATGAGAGGAAAAACAAAGCTGACAAAGGAGAGGAAGAGGAGAGATTCAAGAAATATTAAGTGAATCTAGTGTACTATAAACAATGTGGATAGTTTCTGAGATTGTGGGTAAAGTCCTCCAAGACCTTCAGATTTCTTTTTTCAGTAATAGTATAGTCTCAGATAGGAAATAAAGACTAGTCAGTTTGAAGGGAAAATGATGAGGTCAGCATTAAATATCTGGACTGTGAGGAGTCCCTAACACTTCCAGGAGGAAGTGGAAGATGGGTATGTTCCTGACATTAGTTGATAGGTCTCTACTGGAGTTATACAAGGCAACTCTGGAAATAGATGGTCTAAAGACAGTGTGTGAAGAGTAGAAAGCAAAACACCTGCAGGTGGGACATTAGGGACCATCAAAATTAAGCAAAGGACAAAAGGAACCATAAAACTATTTTATGAGAGAATGGAAATGTTAACACCAGGAGAGGGTGTTTTCATAACAGATATAAATGATGCAGTTGAAAAGTCCAGGAAGATAAAGAAAGGAATCCTTTATCAATGGCTTTGATAATGCCAACTGCAGTGGAGTGGTTTGTATGGAAGTCATACTACCAGAGAGTAAAGAAAGAAAGGACAAGGAAGAATGGAAGGAATATAAGAAAATGTTATTACATGGGGCGCCTGGGTGGCTCGGTGGGTTTAAACTTCTGTTTTCAGCTCAGGTCATGATCCCGGGGTCGTGGGATCGAGCCCCGCATCGGGCTCTCTGCTCTGCAGGGAGCCTGCTTCCTCCTCTCTCTCTATCTGCCTGCCTCTCTGCCTACTTGTGATCTCTGCCTGTCAAATAAATAAATAAAATCTTAACAAAAAAAAAAGAAAGAAAGAAAGAAAGAAAAACAAAAAGAAGATGCTGTTACAAAGCTTAACTGAATGAAAATAGAGAAGTGGGGATTAATACATCATTTGACATTCAATTGTTTAGAGAATAGGACGGCTGATGGGTAGGAAGAAGAAGAGGAACATGGATAGAGGAACACAAGATACACTAAAAAATGGGAGACAACAAGAATCTGTTATAGAGGTGAAAGAGTGGGGCATTTCAATGACATTCATGAGTCAACAAACATCAGAACTGGGATGGGAACTCTGAATATGCTCCAAATTTAATAGCAATCTTCAAAATAGGTCTATTTACACTTCCTTGTGTTCTCTTCAAATCACTTTTGGAAGGGAGAGTGCAGAAAAGAAGGTGAGTTGAGGGTTTGAATGGATCTGGAAAAGGAATATACCCGCTCTGTACTTGTACTAGCTACCATATGTGACTCTACCTGAACAACAACATGCATTGGTACTTTATGATCTGTAATGAAAAAGAAAGAAAGTAATTTAACATAGTTTATGGTAAAACCAAAAACCAAACTCTGGACCCTGCATGACTATTCCTCTAGTTCTCTGGTATGAGTTATCAGAGAGCTACATGACTGACAAAATGTTCAAATATGAGCAATAGTTTAATTTATATTTTACATTGCTTCTACCAAGAAAAACACAAAAGACAATAGTGGAAGAAATTTCAGGCCTAGTGATAGGCAAGTGGAGAAACCTATTTATTTAAGTCAATATATAACGATTGGGTTTAGATATTTATCAAAGACATCATAAAGGGCAAGTTGTTCTCCCATATTAAAAGCAATAAAGTAAGCTTCCATGTCTATTCAAGGATCTACAACGGGAAAACAAATATTGTACCTAATTGCTATAGATTAAATGTTTATATTTCCCCAAAATTTATATCTTAAAACCTAACCCCTACTATGATGGGATTTAGAGGTGGAGCCTTAGGGATGTGATTAGGTCATGAGAGTGAAGCTCTCTGAGTGGAATCAGTGTCTTTATAAAAGAGATCCCAGAGAGCTTCTCCCCGCCTTCCATGATGTGCAGACACAGTCAGAAGGTATCTATGAACTACAAAATGGGTTCTCACCAGATACAGAATCTACTGTAGCTCTGATCTTTGCTTCTTAGATTCTAGGACTGTGAGAAAGAAGTATCTGTTGTTTATTACCCATCCAGTCTACAGTAGTCTGCTATAGCAGCCCAAACAAGTGAAGACATTAATCAACATTATTATCCATATTTTATTAATTTTAAGAATAACTTTAAAAACTTTTTGAATGTCTGAAATTGAGATGTTTTACAATTAATGCTAGGTTACAGTAATGGCGTGATTTAAAATTGATAAATTAAGGTGACCCTCTCAGGTTCCCTGCCTCTTCGGGAGCTCAGTATTATCACTCAATAAACTTTACTTTGCTGCCCACCAATAAGTGAATGAATGAATAAATTAAATAAATAAAATAGGAGCACCTGGGTGGCTCAGTCAGTTGAGCATCTGACTTCTAGTTTTGGCTTGGTTGTGATCTCATGTGTTGTGGGATCAACCCCCACTTTGGGCTCTGAGCTCAGCAATGAATCTACTTGAACGATTCTCTCCCTCTGTTCCTTCCCCCATGCGTGCTCTCTCTCTCTCTCTCTAACTCTTTTAAATGAATAAATAAATCTTAAGAATAAAATTAATAGATTAGATTTGGTACTTAGAGAAATTTATGTGGTAGGCTAGATTTAATTTTTAATAAAGAAAATATAAAGAGAGATAATATAAGAACTAAGGTTTGCCTCTCTCACTTTTATTTAGTCTCACAAAAAAAGAATATTCTTGGACCTGGGACACATCTCCCAAGGCAAATTTTCAAGACCCCTGCCCTCCTGATGCTCCTTTCCCATGCTCAAGAATAACCGACTGGTAGCTAATTTGGTTCTTTCTTTCTTCCTTCCTTCCTTCCTTCCTTCCTTCCTTCCTTCCTTCCTTCCTTTCTCTTTCTGTTATGTTAGTCATCAAACAGTACATCAGTAGATTTTGCTGTAATGTTCAATGATTCATTGAGTATAACACCCAGTGCTCCATGTAATCCCACCTTCCTTAATAGCCATCACCAGGCTCACCCATCCTCCCACCCCTTTCCCTTCTAAAACTCTCCATTTGTTTCCCAGAGTCCATAGTCTCTCATGGTTAATCTCGCACTCTGATTTCCACCCCTTCCTTTTTCTCTTCTCCTAATGTGTTCCATGCTATTCCTTATTTTCCACAAATAAGTGAAACCATATGATAATTGAGTCTCTCTGTTTGACTTATATCACTTAGCATAATCTCCTCCAGTCCTATCCAAGATGATGCAAAATTTGGGTATTCATCCATTCTGATGGCTGACTAATATTCCATTGTGTATATGGATGATACCTTCTTTAACCATTTGTCTGTTGAAGGGCATCTTTGCTCTTTCCACATTTTGGCTATTATAGATACTGCTGCTATGAACATTGGGATGCACGTGGCCCTTCTTTTCACTACATCTGAATCTGTGGGGTAAAACCCAGGAGTGCAATTGCTAGGTCATAGAGTAGCTCTATTTTTAATTTTTTGAGGAACCTCCACCCTGTTTTCCAAAGTGGCTGCATCAATTTGCATTCCCACCAACAGTGTAAGGGAGTTACCCTTTCTCCACAACTTCTCCAACATTTGTTGTTTCTTGCCTTGTCAATTTTTGCCATTCTAACTGGTGTAAGATAGTATCTTAAGGTGGTTTTGATTTGAATTTCCCTAATGGCTAGTTATGATGAATAATTTTTCATATGTCCGTTAACCATTTGTATATTTTTATTGGAGAAGTGTCTGCTCATGTGTTTGCCCATCACTGCAAGTATCTTCTCCTATTCTGTGGGTTGTCTCTTGTTTTGTTGACTATTTCCTTTGCTGTGCAGAAGCTTTTTATGTTGATGAAGTCCTAAAAGTTCATTTTCACTTTTGTTTTCCTTGCCTTTGGAGACATGTTTTGAAAGAAATTGTTGTGGTCAATGTAGAAGAGGTTACTACCTATGTTCTCCTCTAGGATTTTGAAGGATTCTTGTCTCACATTGAGGTCTTTTTATCCCTTTAAAGTATATCTTTGTGCACGGTGTAAGAGAATGGTCCAGTTTCATTCTTCTGTATATAGCTGTCCAATTTTCCCCAGCACCATTTATTGAAGAGACTATCTTTCATTGGATATTTTTTCCTGCTTTGTCAAAGATTAGTTGACCATATTGGTTTCATGACTACTCTGATAACAGGGCTGTTCCTGAAAGTGAACAGGAATGTTCTAGCCCCAGGAAGGGAAGTAGACCAATTGGTAAATGAACAAATTTGGAGTCTGATTTATATATTAGTTAATAAGGTTAGTTAGCCAGCCCAATAAAGTAAATTACTTCATTCTTTAACAAGAATTTTTTTTTTAAGATTTATTTGTGTTTAGAGAAAGAGAGAGCAGAGGTAGGGAGGGTGGGGCAGAAGGACAGAGAATCTTAAGCAGACTCTATCAGGAACATGAAACCTGATTCAGAACTCCATCTCAGGACCCTGAAATCATGACCTGAGCAGAAACCAAGAGCCAGAAGCTTAACCTACTGTGTTACCCAAGGAAGCTAAATCATTCCATTTATAAGCCTACTACACCAAGCACAACATTCCCAAATATGTTGATCCCACCAGTAAGAACTTACCCCAAGGTGAGATACTGCTTCTGGGATAGCTCCATAATGTCTTCCTGAAACTGCAGCCATGGAATAGTTGAGCAAGCAGGACTCCAAGCTGCTCTCAGACAGCAGAATCTCTATACTATTTCACATATTCTACTTGTCTCTTATAATCAGAAAATTAAAATTGTCTTTTGTAACTGAGTGATTACTAAATAATACATCAAAAATACATTTTTAGAAAAATCCCTTTATAAAGAATTTAAAATGCAACTCTCCACAATTCAGAAAAGAATAGTTCTCTGTACGTGGAAGGAAAAGATATCTAATTTGTGAACTGTGATTTTTCTGAATTACCAAAATGAGTCAAGGTCAAATTTTCCCAAGTAAATGGCTTTAGAAAGAAAAGAATATCCAATTTGATAATTTGTGGTTTGGAATGTGTTGTAGATTAATAGTCACTTTAAGATTATTTTCTACTTAATTTTTATACAAAAACTTAAAACTATAGAACTATGGCTTATTAAGTAGCTGATACATTTCAATAAATGTGATTGAAATTTAATTTATTTTTCATTGAAAAACAGTAAATACATGTGAAAACAATGAAATCTTTACTTGTGTTAATATGAAAATTTTAATCCAATTTTACAGGTAAAGAGTCAATGCAGAAGCATCAGATATATATATGTGTGTGTGCAAATATACATATTTTTATTTTTATTTTACTTATACATATTTTATTTACTTATGTATTTATTTTACTTATATATTATACTTACATTTATACAAATACATATGTATATGTGTATATTTACACACATACATAATGAAAAGCTAGTTAAAGATACAGCATAATAGCACACTAAAGAAAGATAAGTTGAAGTAGAATTCATATATATTTATGTAAATATACATATATATATGAATAACAGTAACTTTTTTTTCTAAACATATTGATTATCAGGTAATTTAGGATAGTGTATTTTTTCCTCTTGGAAACAGCCTGTTTTAGAAAACTGTGTTTCAAAATTTCACATTAACTGTGTAAAAGTACTTCTGTTAGCAGTTCTTAGCCTTTTGAGATTAAAATTGACTCGTGTTTAAATTTTAAATCATAAGACATAAAGGGGGAAAAATATCAGAGGTAACAAACTGAGTTACAACAAGATTTATACACAAGTTTCCAAATGGTTAAACTAACTGAATATTAAAGAGAAGGAAAATAAGAACTTGAGGTGGAAACAGTGGTTGGATATGGATTATAAAATATATAATCCAAAATGAACTCAAAATTGCTAACAAATAAATTGTAAAGAACTCTGAGTCAACAAAGTGTGAACAAAGAAAGTGTTATCCCTCTGTGATGTTGTTTTATAGAAATCAATACAAATCAAGGCCAGGATAGAATTAACCCAAAACCTAATAGAATGTCAGATGCACAAAGTGAAAGTGAGAATAGAATCAACTGTAAATACTTCCATTTCCCTAAATATTGCTCTCTAAATATCAAGAAAACTGAAGCCAAAGTGTTCTAGTTTGAATCTGGAGTATCCTTTATGTTACATTCTGTCTAAACCTACATTTCTAGTTACATTGTTCTAAATCTGCTTTGATAACCCTAAAACAATAGTAGCAGCATTCATTGAACCTTTCTTATTCAACACTGTGGTACTCACTATAGATGTTTCATATTAACTTTTCAGGACCACAGTGGAGAAACCAGACAAAGAGAGAATAAGTGATTCAGTCACTAGTAGAGAATTTAGTAAGTGGTGGAGTGGCAAAAGCCACCAAGTCTGGCTGATTCAGAGGAACAGTGACACACTTCACTACACTAGATACATGTGAAAAGCTGATCCTACAGCCTACAGGGTCTTTTTTTCTTTTTCTTTTTCTTTTTTCTTTTTTTTTTTTTTTTTTTTTTTTTTTTTTTTTTATCCTACAGAGTCTTAAGGGGTAACATTATGCCATCTTCCCATCAGCAACATTTAGAACTTCCAATGAAAATAACACATTAAGTTGAATAGGTCTAAAACTAATACTGGAAATATTAAAATCCAGCATAGGGCATTAAGATAGTTCAGTAATATTTCATGGTTACCAGAGTTAAAGGCGGCTGAGATATCTAATAAGATGAGTACAGTCAAAGACCCTATTTCAGAGTTAATAGGCAGATCATTACAAGCTTTGACCAAAGCAGTCCCCATACTGACCTAATCAAAATCCAGAATGAAAATTATCATAAAGTGCATGATGAACCAATTAGCCTGGAGCTGGGTTGCTTCTATTCGCTCAAGTATCTCAGCTGGGAATGGTAAATTAAAAACTAAAAGGAAATGAGGAGGAAAAAAGCACTAGAAGGCAGGAGTATTAGTTTAAATTCTGGGCCCCTATGCAAAAGTTTCAGAGAGAGAGATCCCTTCTGCTTTGTCTATAGTAATACAAATATGCAAACACAGATACAGATCTCAGGCCAAGAGCAGGAACCTCTGTGTGGGCCTCCACCAACCTCAGGGGAGTACAGATGCTATTTGTAGCCCACCTAGACAAGTAGTAAAGGAGTATCTTCATTCACTATCTTAATGTAAAATGCTGCTTATGGAAAATATTTTTTTTTTAAAATAGTGTGGAGATGCAACTTTAGAGCTTCAAGTTGATGAAAATTGTGAAAGGAGCAACTAACTCATTTGAACCAATGATAACAGAAGTTTAACTAGGATCCTACAGAGAAATGATAGCTTCAGTATGATTGTTCTGTGTATTCTTTCTTTTGTGACTTTTTCTGTATCAGACTGAAGGACAAAACTAAAAGTAGATTTTGGGTGAAAACTAAAAGAATACAAAAGAATTTACAAGCTTGGTATGCCACTTTCCTCTGTGGATTTTCTGAGGTTGGGAGACATGAAACCTAAGATCTGTTGTTGGGTGAGAATGAGTCACTAGAGAGAAAACAAGGAAAAGCTATAGGTTGGGAAACTATAGATAACTATGCCATTAACTAACCATGTTGCCATCAACAATTTCTTTTCCATAATTTTAAAGTTACTATTTATTGATTTATTTATTTGAATGCAAGAGGTTGGAGTTATAATGTTCAAAGAATTTCTACTTCAAACATGTTCTCATTTTAAAATTTCACATGGACATTTGTAGAAAAATAATTAAAAAGGAAGAAATAGTCTCAAGCATGCTTTGACTTCCTCTCAAACACAATCAAAGAATAATTGTGCATTTTCTGCATTTTCTGGTCTTTTGGTAAACACTTCCTAAATTACCTTCCTTCCTTCTATTTTTGCATCATCCCCTTCAAAACACTTATGAAAACTGTGTACTGGCTCTAAACATGTTTCCATTGTTCTAAACATTTTAGAATTGTCTTCATGCAAATTTGGACAGCAGAACAAAGCAATATTACTTAGAAGTCACAGGTCATGTTTAAAAATATAACCCAACTTGATTATATTTAAACTCAAATTACATTAAGCTCTTCTTTTAGAAAAATAAAAATAATAATAATAAGTTTCAATCTAGAAAACGTGCTAAAACTATTTAACAGAAAGTACCCAGGCTTACAAAGCTAAAAGAGAGGGAGTAAGAAAGAGAGGAAGAGAGGGAGAGGGAGAAAGAAAAAGAAGGAGAGAGAAAAAGAGGAAGAGAGGGAGGGAAGAGGGGAGAAGGAGGGAAGGAAGGGGGAAGGAGAGAGAGAGATTCTAAATGATTTGCAACAAACAGTTCTTCCTCCTTAAATATTACTGTCCAGGAAAGACTTGTCTTGCTATACGAATAGTTTATTTTTGGGGGGGGGGCATACTCCTATGTGTTTCAGAACCTGGGACTGTTAATCAATATTCCTTGTCATGTCTCATAGCTGGGTCCTTTAATTTATCTCCAGATGGTAGATTCCAGTCAAAGTTAGTATAATAAAATGGCATGGGCATTAGAGTCAGACACACTTAAGCTGAAAACATAGCTTCACTGCTTGCTAATTATGTGATTTCAGGCCAGTTACTGAGTCTCGGTTTGTCAACTTATAATTATGGGAATATTATCTAATCATGTGGCTATTTTAAGATTCCAAAGAGAATAGTGAAAACTCTTAGCACAATGCTGGAACAGAGGCGCTGGCTGAGCGCACCAAGGAGATGCATCTCAGTTCTGTATCGCCTCTGGTGCAGCAGAGGGAACTGGACGCCTGCACCTCCATGGAAAGACTCCATACACTGGAGAGATGGTGGCAAGTTTCAGTAAACAGATAAAACTGCAAATTTCCAACAGAGAAATAAAAAGACTGATCAGGAAGAAGCTGGGTTAAAAATGGGCATCTTTGTACCTGATTAGATGAGAAAATGGTAACTCCAAAGAGGCTGGAGTTCCTGCAAATTGGCAGATGGCCTGGAACCTGGACTCCTACAAGAGAGTGGGAAAGGTTTTAATTTAATATTTGATTTAAGGACAGACCCCCCTATTTTTGTTTTTGTTGTTTTTTTTTTGTTGTTGTTGTTGTTGTTGTTGTTGTTTCCTATCAGAGTGAGAGCTCATTTGGGAGCCATTGACAGGAATTATTGTACATCTGGCAACTATACCCTTCATTTGGGAGTGGTGGGTGGGGGCTTTCGGGTGCTTAAGCTTCTCCACAAACCCAGGGAGCATTACCTTTGCAGAGACTGCAAAATTGAAGCCAGGGAGGAGATTCTCGTCATGGAATTTCAAGACATATGACAATACAGCTTTCTTTTGAACGTCCTTATGGATCTGGTTACTCTCAAATAATTCATGTGCTCACACACACAGACCCAAAGATGAAGCCGTTCTGGAAGCAAAGTAATTGGCAGATAAATATTATTGATTGCATTTAACTGAATACCTTGAGAACATCAGAGTGCTGGTCAGACTGAGAGCACCGACTGCATGCTTGGCTCTGTTGTTGACATGCAGGTCTCCCTTCTCTTGCAGAGATTTGCATCAAGTTATTCTTTCTTTCTTTCCTTCTTTTCTTCCTCCCTTCTTCATTTTTTTTCTTTCTTCTTATTCTTTTTTTTTGTCAGAAAAAATTATGAAAGTGTCATTTCCCTTTGCAGTTAATTCAGGAGAGATCCTCAATTCGAGTAGGGCACATTTTCATGCAAATACAGCAGCACAGTTTCCAGCCCCCTAATAGCTTCTTACAAATGATGTGCCATTACAACGAGGTTTATTTAAACAAATTTAATACATCTTTAATCAAGCTGGAGAGCATTTTCAAAGGTCACGCTCCAAATCAGGATCACTGTACTGAGCTTATCAAAGTATTAGCTTAAGGGGGAGGGAGAATTATTTCTTGGACAAGTAATTTTAGGCAAATCTTTATTTACATTTTTATTCAGTTATTAAATTTTATTCCTTTCCCTCCTCCTTCTAGTCTCCATTTATGAACCTATAAGAAAGTCTGCAAATGGAGCTATAAGCACATCACTGCAGTCAGTCCTTCTAGAGGCGACGCCTTTGAAGACAGAGGGTCTAAAAGGCAAGGACAAGAGACCAGGCATTTTCAATGTCAGAGATAATCTTTTAGTGCCTCTAAAGCATCCTTCCCAAAGGTCTCACATTAGGCTCTGTATATATTGCTGAAATTCTAATGCACTGTTTCTTCAGTGGATAAATGAAACAGACTTTGAGAGTTGCCCTAACCTAGACCTTCATTCTTTCTCTCTCTTTGTCTCTGTATCTTTCTGCTTTTTTCACTATATATATGTATACATATATATACACATATATATTCATGCAAACATACATTTATCGTCTCCCACTAATTATTCCCTCAAGAACTAATATGATTATCCAAGACTCGTCTTGATTCTTGAATATTTAACATGAATATTTATGGAACAAAAGAGATCAGCTTGGTGCACCTAAGAAAAATAAGTTTATCTCTGATACTTAATCTTTGGACAAATGTCAGTAATAGCAACCACCATATGCAGTCATGATGACAGAGGAAATGTCAGTGTTTTCAGAGTATGAGCTTCCATTCTATAAAATTCAACTCTTTATCCCAGTATAAAAGTAACTAATGAGGCCCCAAGATTAAAGGGGAAGTGAACTCTGGAAAAAAAAAAAAAAAAAAAAGAAGCCCAGAAATAGCTGATAGGAAGAGAAGAGTTACTCCTGAGGATTTTAATGCTCATTAGACTTAGGAGCTTTCAAACTTCTCAACAACATAGAAATGAAACAGAGCATCTGAAAAGACAACCCTGAGATAATGAAAAGATCATGCAGCTCTGCTATTGAATCTATTTTGGGGTCTTAGCTCACCACCAGCAAAATCCTCTAGGTTGAAGAAAAGTGGGGACCAGAATAAAATAAGACAATCACAGAGGTGATTGTTTCTGCAGGCCAGTAGAGGTCAAAGTGACCACCCCTCCACATAAATGAAGTGCAGGTAGCACCACACAGAAAGTGGCACTTTGTAGGTCAGGGCGAAAGGAAATAAAGGAAGCTATAAAATGAAAGAAAATAAAATCATATATGGCTTAAGGTACTAGGATACTAGGGAATTCATCCATTATCAATAATGGCAGAAGAAGGATCGATAAACAGTGATTTGGGATTTGGGTTGATTCATGAAGAAATTATGAATTTCTTATTAGGTCTTTGTTTGCAAAACACAAAAACAAACAGGGATGCCTGGGTCGCTAAGTCAGTTAAGCAGTTGAGTGTCAGACTCTTGATTGTGGGATTGTGGGATTGTGGGATTTGGTCACCACTCCATCCCGCCAAAAGTCTACTTGTCCCTCTCCTTTCCCATGCTTGAACAAGTACACATGTTCTCTTCATCTCTCTCAGATAAATAAATAAATAAAATCTTAAAAAACAAAACCAAACCCACACAAATGAGTATAACCACACATGTACACACATACACACAAAACCAAGTTAAAAAAAAAAAAAAGAATGCACACAATGAAAATCAAGTGTATATTTGGAGATATAATCTCCACCTACTAATCAATTCCTTCCTCCTTTTAAAAAAAAAATATATGATTCTTCCACTATTTTGAAGACACAGAACATCATTTCTAAAAGATGTATGGCAAAAGTTAAAAAAAATGAAGATGAGTTTCAGATGATTTTATATCTCTAGTCCATTCATGTTGTATGCCCTTTCAAAAAGGTGATAAAATGGGGGAGTGTCAGAAGTTACTTCAGCTTGAATAATGAAAGTCATTCTTCTATGTAATTTCTGGGCAAATTTTTATCTGTCTTGATGAGTCTATATCATACATCAGCAACTCTGCAATTGCAAAATCTTCCTGATTTCCCACCAAGTCTGAGTCGCCACACACTGACTCCCCTGGCAATCATGGGTTCAGAGTTGACCTTCTTATCCACATCACTGTTTCCTTGTCTTCTCTGCCCTCCAGCCCTTGCTCCCCTCACACTTCTCTTCCTGAAAGAGAGTTTGGAATTCTAAGAATATTGGCACAAGTCCTCTAGAGTCTGTGGTGCCAGCATCCCTGCCTTGGCACATGGGTGTAGGTGTGATGGGAGGTGGGTATGATGTGATGCGGCACAGTTATGTGTTCTCAGTTCCCCCTGCTGATGCGAGTTACCTGTGCAGCCTTAGAAGCATGTACATCCTGGCACAGGACTCAGACACTCTGACACATCGGGTCTGGCCTGAGACATGGAATCTATAATTTGGAAAAGTTCCCCAGGTGACCTCTATAGAAAAATTAGTGAAGTCCTTTAACCCCTTGCCATCTTTCTGCATCATTTTCTACTATGTCATTTAGTCACTTATAGCCTCTAGGCCTCCGTGAAAGATGAAGAACCATTCATTTGTCCCTTCGTTCTTCCAGAAAGTATTTATCATATGTCTGCTCTATGCTCTGCATAAGTGAATCATCCCTCCAGAAAATTTCAATCTGGTGAAATAGACTGGCTTAAATTTGATAGGTGTAAAGACCTAGAAAGGTGGAACCACTAGTTCTTTCCAGGGATGTCAAAGTTGATAAGATTTCACAGATCAAATGACAGTAGCCAAGTTTTAGATCATGAATGTATTTGTCCAGAAGAAAGGAGAATAATATTTTAGTAAGAGGGAGGAGCATATTTAAGACATGGAAACATGAAATACATGGTGTCTGAAAGCTGTAGTCTGGAAAATAAAGTTTGTGGATTAAGGAATGGGTAATAGTGGTCAATGTGCCTGGAACGATAAGTAAAAACTAAATTTTGAAGGTTCTGTAATTAGATGATGAATTAGATTTTTTTTTCTTGTGGAAAGTGGGTTATTATTTTTTCTTTGTCTGTTTTGAACATGGAAATCACATACCCCTACACAGACACACATAGATACACACACACACACACACACACACACACAATCACACACTTATCTTTCCAGAGATAAATTTAGTAACAGGGTGGAGGAAGTGACTAGAGCAGGAAAAATGGTTAAGAAAGGGGCACAAGAAGGAAAATTTTTGAGAATCACTTCTCAGGTACAATCAACAGTCCATGGTGACTAAGGCTAGGTTATAAGAAAACATCAATGGTTATTTCTATTCTACCAAGTTGAAGACAGAATGAAATTATACACATACAAATATTTTATAAATTGTAAAAAACTTGCAGTGTAGAAAGTCATGGTGGAAATATCTGAAGAGACAAACATTGATACCATTATTCAAGCTTATAGCTTGAAAGATGATATCATTGGAAAGTAGATAGCATCTATGTCATTTAATAAAATTAAAAGAAGGATGACGGTTTTGTGAGTTTTTTTCCACATATTTTGAGAGATATAGAATTCTAAGGACTCATTCTTTTTCCAGCTCTAATTTTCCATTTTAGTCTTTACAGACTTATAAAAAAATTCTTGTTGCCATAGCTTCTTTAACAGTAAAACAGTGGTAAAATTATTTTTCAACTTCCTATAAACTATGGCTCAATGAATTACTGGGTGATGTGTGAATTATGCTACATTACTCCACATGTTTATGAGTTTAGTTAATAGAAATAACAAGTCCATGATGCTCAACTCTTGAATAAGGCAGTGATGTGGTGTGGGAGGGAATTCACCATGCAAAAGAGAAGATAGCTTCTCTATTGTGCCTCCATGTATTATGTTTTGGTGTGGATAAGGGTGTAAATAGAACTGAAAATTCTGACTACAAATTTACCATTTTTTGTTATTGTTTACTTAGGCACTTTTGCTATTGTTTTTTCAGGCACTTTTAGGTTCATAGCAAAAGATGCAGTGATTTCTGTTAATGTATACCTCTAGCCCCCAGAGGTGCATAGCCTCCTCTACTATCAATATCCTCAACCACAGTGGTAGATTTGTTTCAGCGACTCCACACAGATGCATCATTATTACCCCAAATGCATGGTTTCCATTAGGCTTCACTCTATGTTGTTTATTCTATTGGCTTTGAAAACTGTAATAATAATATAATATAATATAATATAATATAATATAATCTATATCCAAAATTATGTGTCATAAAAATAGTTTTGCTGCCCTAAAAAAATTCTGTACTCCACCTTTTTATCCTTTCCTCCCCTCTAAACCCTGGAAATCACTGATCTTTCTACTTCTACTATTTTTATAGTTTTGCCTTTTCCAGCATGTCATATATTTGAAATCATATAGTATGTAAACTTTTCAGATTGGCTTCTTTCATTTAAATATGCATTTAAGGCTTTTCCATATCTTTCCATGTATTGATAGCTCATTTCTTTTTAGCACTGAATAATATTCTATTGTTTGGATGTACCACAGTTTATTTATCCATTTGCCTACTGAAAGACGTCTTGGTTGCTTCCTAGTTTTCACAATTATAAATAAAGCTGCTATAAACATGTCTGCACAGGTTTTTACATTGGTAGAAGTTTTCAGCTCACTTGGGTAAATACCAAATAGCACAATTGCTAGATTGCATAGAGAGAGTACGTTGCTTTGTAAGAAACTGTCAAGCTGTCTTCTGAAATGACTACATCATTTTGTGTTCCCACCAGCAAATAATGTGTTTCTGTTGCTCCACATTCTTCTCAGCATTTGGTGTTATCAGTGTTTTGGATTTGGGGCAGTCTAATAGGTGTGTGGTATAGTACATTGTTGTTTTAATTTGCAGTTCCATAATAACATATGATGTTGAACATTCCTTTAAGATATTTATTTATTTACTTACTTACTCATTCACAGAATGAGCAGAAGGAGAGGCAAAGGCAGAGGGAGATGGGAAATCTCAAACAGACTCTCTGTGGGGCACAGAGCCCAATGTGGGGCTTGATTGCAGGACCCTGATCATGACTTAAGCCGAAATCAAGAGTCACTCAACTGACCAAGCCACCCAGCTGTCCCAAACATTTTTCATATGCTTACTTGCCATCTTTTTGTCTTCTTTGGTGGGGTGTGTGCCCAGGTTCTTTTGCTCATTTTTATTAAGATAGTTTTCCTATTGTTGAATTTTAAGAATTCTTTGTATATTTTGGACAATAGTCCTTTATCAGATATGTTTTTTGCAAATATTTTCTATCAGTCTGTGGCTTCTCATTCTGTTGCCAATGTCTGTTGCAGAGCAGATGTTTTTAATTTTAATGACATACAGCTTATCAGTGATTCTTTCATGGACAGTGTTTTGGTGTTATATCTAAAAAGTCACCCTCTTACCCAAGTTCATTTAGATTTCCTCCTATTTCATCTTTTAGGAGTTGTGTACTTTTGCATTTTGTATTTATTTTGAGTAATTTTGTAAAGGCTGCAATGTCTGTGTCTAGATTCATTTTTTTTATACATGAATGTCCAGATGGTCTAATCTACTTTTCCTCAAGGAAAAGAAAATAATTTAATCAAGGGTGGGCATTATGTTATTAGGAAAGCATTGTTATAAACCCAGTTTTTACATGTGGAAGAACTTTGGGCCCATTCTGAAACCTGGAAGACCAGAAAAAAAAAAAAAAAAAAAAAAAAAACTACAGCATTCTGGGAAAGAGTAGAGCCATGTCTATGAAAGACAAGTAGCCTTGTCAATATCTTGCCTTTAGGAAATTGTTGATCTATTATAGAGATTTTTATCTTATTATGTGGGAGAATCATTATTTGCCCTTGGGAAATGTGTGCGTACTATTCAGAAAACTACCCATGAGGATCTAGAAGTTAGCAAATACAAAGGGAGGGCCATACTCTGGACTAAGTAAATTGGTAGTTCAAAAACATACTGCTGAAAAATACCATGTACTACATATTTCCCTGGCATGGGAGGGGGCCAGACTCTTCTGGTACACCATCCTTAAGAGAGGATTTCTTTACCTAAATAAAGTTGAAAAAGGTGCTTTCTCTGGAGATACTGAAAGGTGGGAAGTCTCCAGAAGGAAAACAAAGTTAAGAACAGAGATATGTTAATGAAGAGGCGACTCAGTCAGGTTCCTGGCTTACAACTGATGCAGGTTTAATAAAGCAGTCATATTTTAAAAGTAGTGGGTGGGGCACCTGGGTGGCTCAATCATTAAACTCTGCCTTTGGCTCAGGTCATGATCTTGGGGTCCTGGGATGCAGCCCTGCTGCTTAGGGTTCCTTGCTCTGGAGGAGACCTTTTCCTCTCTCTCCTACTACTGCCGCTTGTGTTTCCTCTCTGGCTGTCTCTCTCTCTCTGTCAAATAAATAAAATCTTGAAAAAAATAAAGAAATACATAAATAATAAATAATAAAGTAATGTGTGGGGCTAAGGGAAAACCAAAAACCTAGAAGGACCTGGTAGGGCAGAACATCTGCAACACAGATATCACCTAGGTTTGAGTGTGAGGGTGTGTGTGTTTGAGAGACAGACAGACAGGAAGAGAAAGAGTTTTTGAATCTAACAGCAAGTTTTCAATGTTGTCATTCCTCTGCTTCCCCCTAATTGTTCATTAAAGTCTTCCTTCCAGTCTAGTACTTTGGCCAGAATGAAAGAAGGATTCGGTATGAAAAGCGTGGCTTTACCCATGGGATGCTTCTGTTAAGGCAAACATAGCAGGGAATACTCTGAAACAAAACAAGCAAAACAAAACAAGACAAGACCTCTGAATCCTGGAATTCCAGAGGATGCCCAGCTATGAAGTCAACAATGACTCAAAACCAAGGTGTGGCAGGTAGAAATGGCCAGCATTGGAAGACACTGCAGTGTATGTGGACTCAAAAGTGGACCACCTTCTTCAAAAAATTTTCTTTCAAAATATACAGAAAAGGTGATACTTAGGATACAGTTGATGAATATTTTATTATAATAAATCATTTTGAAAGCATCTATAATCACCAGCTAGTAAAAATAGTCCCTTTTACTTATTTCCAGATTTCCAGATGGGTCCTTGAGGAAGAGGTTCCAAATTTATTTTGACCTTTTGATTACTTAGAAACATTCACCAAGAACATTTTGCAGCTTTCAACCTTTGTACAAAAACATTCACTTGAATGGGAGGGAATATTCTGCAAATTGACTCCCAGGCTGATTTCCCACTATCGTTTAGAATGGATTTGGGCCAACTTCTTCAACCATTAGCTATGTGATACAAATTGATTTTAATAATGCATTCCAAATACAAGTAGAAATGGTTATTGTTTGGGCATGTGTTTTAAACTATCTCTTTGACATTTTTAAGTCAGGTAAGAGAGAATGTATCCCATTTCTAATTTCTACTTTTTAGTAATTAGATCCCTTTGACTTTTTTTGGTTCCAGTTGTCTAGTAATTAATAAAAAGATTAACTCTTTTTCCTTGGAAGAAAAGTATAGCAAATACCTCTTGAGAAAAATATATCATGTGCAGAAAGTCATGAGTTTGTCAGGAAAAGGCAATTTATTTCATATATAATGGGACATAATATAAAAATGAGTGAAAGCATCTTCTAGGAAGATCTTTTGACTTCCAGTGAATATTAAATAGATATACATTTATTTCTAAGACAGTGTTTGCTTTTCTTTTTTTTTTTCTTTTCTTTTTTTAGCTGGCACTGAATTTATTGAAGTCCCAGTAGTCTGTGTAATTGCCCTCAAATTTAAAGTTTTTACTAATAATAGTCAAAATCAGCTATGTAAAATCTCCCTATATCATATGTATAAAGCACAATTTCTAGCTCTTTACAGTTTAATCATAACTTTATATTAGCAGTTTGAGTGGAACCTTTAAGAAAACATCTTATACAAATACACATACACATTCTATATTTACACTTTCAAATTCATTTATAGTATGTGCTCTGGTATTGGCAATTAGATATCCCAGATTCTGTTCTAGGTGCTCTAAAATATGGCATTTTGTCTCAGATTTCATGGGATCTTCACTAACAAAGTATCTACATGCTAATATAAATATAGTTTTAAAAATCAACTAATCTTTTTTTTTTTTTTTTTTTTTTAATTTTTTATTTTTTATAAACATATATTTTTTATATACATATATTTTTATCCCCAGGTCTGTGAATCACCAGGTTTACACACTTCACAGCACTCACCAAATCACATACCCTCCCCAATGTCCATAATCCCACCCCCTTCTCCCCAACCCCCTCCCCCCGGCATCCCTCAGTTTGTTTTGTGAGATTAAGAGTCACTTATGGTTAAAAAAAAAAAAAAAAAAAAAAAAAAAAAAAAAAAAAAAAATCAACTAATCTTTAATATAACCATCTGTACAACCTAAACCACAAATTGCTAATGAATACTCTTAAACAGTTTTTTGATATTTGTTTACCATATATTATCAAAGTTCAAAATTTTATTTGAATGTATTTGCATTAAAACATAGAGAAATGTGTATATATTAGCTTTGGGGTTTATTTGAATATAAAGATATTTTCAACTAGTGAAATATAGTATTTTATGATTACCAGCTATTACACTGGACACTCATATGTAAAATATAATCAAGACTTTACTGGGAGAATTATATTAATCTAAATCACTTTTATGTAGTACATTTAAATAAACCACTTGTTATTCAATATTATTTATGTTTTATGCAGCATGCTAATTTTTTCTTAAT